>NC_081405.1:2292500-2422500 GCF_030272615.1 Cryptomeria japonica
GCTGGTCCATGTCTCAACATGGTATCAGAGCCAGGTCTAGGCTAGGAGCCCCAAGCACACGAGAGATGTGGCTTAAGGGGGGGGTGTTGGTGTTGGAAATAACCCACACCCGGACCGACGATGGACTGATCCAAGAGGGGCCAGTAGCTCAATCGTAGAGCACTCCAATAGCGTATGGAAGGTCCTAGGTTCGAGTCCTAGTTGGTCCATGTCTCAACAAATGTTGTCGTGTTGCAAAGGGGATATCAAAGTGGTCGATATTGTTAGAATGCAAGATGTCATTGGGCAAGGAGTGGTAGTTTTCTTGTAGTTACATCAAGACCTAGAGCGGAAAAAACAGTGAAATTTGACTAAGTCTGGAGCTAACCCCCTTGTACTATGTACAAAGTTGTGTGTGAATATATTCAAGGTATAAATCACCTAGAGAACAACTAGTAATATGCGCTCAAGATTGCGCAAATACCTACTTCAAAGCCAGCCTCATTGTGCATGTTGTCTTTTAAAAATTGGCTAAGTGTGGGTTCGAGGGGGGGCTTCAACATGTATGTTTTGTGCAAAACAACTCCCAATGTGCACCCTACATGCAAGGTGAGGGAGGATGAGAATTTGTATAAGTCAGGGATCAACCCCCGTGTGGCATGTAAACATTTGTGCAATCTCACTTCCTAAATGCAAAGACCTATATCAAATGCGCTCCAACATCTTGTTTACTTTCATTGCAACGTAATCACTTGGATGCGCTCATGTTTGTTTGTGCAAGCAAGGGTCTCAAACCTGCCCCTATCAAACTTGTGTAAGGCCCCATGCCGAATGCGCTTAGCATCACAACTTGTGCATGACATCACCTTGCATGCGCTCATACTCGTTCTTTGTGCAATACAGCCCCTCATGTGCACACCTCTTTCTTTGTGCAAGGCAACCTTAGAATTGTGCTTCATGTTGTTCATGCACCTATGTCTCATGCGCTCCACCTTCACCATGCTTTGTGCAAACAAGCATTCAATATGCACTCACATGGAAGCTATGTAGATGAACCCTTGAAATGCGCTCGTGAGGAATTTGTAGACATGTAGCATATGTGCTCAAGGAGGGAGAATAGGAAATGTTTTAAGTCCAAACTTTGTGCCTAACAACATGCTAAACCCGCTCACAAGGGATCCTTCACCTCTTGTGTAGGGCACCCTTCAAAATCTGCCCCATGTTTTTGTGCAAGCCAACCCTTAATATGTGCTCCACTTGCATCTTTGTGCAAGCATACATACTAAACCCGCTCCAGCATCAATATTGTGAATTTGACCCCCCTAAACCTGCTCTGGCATCATCGTTGTGCATTTGACCCCACTAAACCCGCTCCAGCATCATCATTGTGTATTTGACCCCCCTAAACCCGCTATGCAATACCAGGGTTCATATGCGCCCAAGAGGAAGAAGTAATTAAAGACCCAAAGTGGGAAAAGGAGGGAATGAGAGCATGAGCAATCAGGCCTTGGAGGATAAGAATCAGACCTTAAAGGTATCAAAATCAGGCCTTGAAAAGACTAAAACTCAGAACTCAGACCTGTAACAACAAAGATCAAATCTTGAGGGATAAAAATTGCACCTAGAATCAGGTCTGGCAATTGTAAATCACACCCTAGCTCGCACTTGCAGAGCAGACTTAATTGATAATCTGATCTTGGATTGTGTTTTGAAGGTGCAAACTTGTTCTTACTTATATGTGCTCGTGGGTGAATCAACATGGGCAGCCAACTTGAGGAAATGGGCAATAAGGTGACTAAATATTGCATATGGCCGACTTATGCATGTGCTCATATCAAGTGCGCTATGCTTTGTGCAAGCATGCCTTTGAAATCCGCTGAGGGGAGAAGTGAGGTCTGAGTTGGCTCCCTTAAGGGTAAAATCAGATAATTGATTGACGAAACAAATGATTAAATGGCTTAAGTTGGCACACTTGGGGATAAGATGATGTAGAGAATAAAGGAAGGTATAAAGGAGAGATAAAAAGCCTCCAATTCAGACATCACTCAATTCAATTCGAGGCCTAAATTAGAAGGAGCGGAACTGTAAATGAAGGCATTTGCAATTCAGACCAGGTTATGAGAACTTCATTACAGGGAAGGAACACCTCAACCAAGTGAGTGGGATGATCAACATCAAGTTTTGAAGCAAAGGTGGAGTGGTAGGAAAGATGCAACTTCAAGAGAGGACTTTACAAGATTACGCAAGGAGGTGAATCGGCAACCTCAAGGTTCAATCACAATGCAAGATGAATGTCAAGACATCAATATAAGGATCATGGCACAAGGGATTCAAAGCATTACAAATTCAAGGATACAACCACCACAATGAGGTTGCTTTACAACATCAAGATTTAGGACACTCGTGGAAGATGCACAATGGAGAACCTCTCAAACATCAAGTCTACTAGGGTGAGTCAACAGCATCATAATTTCAAGGAAGACAAGATATTCAAGACATCACAATGAAGATGGAAGAAGCAACAATAATCTTGAATTGCCTTTGCAAATCCAAGAATTAGGGTCAATACAAGAGGGAAATTCCAATCAGGGGCATTGTGCACAAGAGGATCAAGCATGGACACCATGAGGTCATGTACTACATCAAGGATGTGTTCCACATTTCAAGACCAAAGATTGTTAGGGTAGAGTCAAGGTGTTCAAGATCAATGCAAGCATCATTAGGATGAAGTGCAATCCAAGGTCAAGATTCCCAAGTTAGAAATGAAATGCAAGTGTGATCAAACAAATAGTTTCAAAAGAGTTGAGCAAAGTTAGAGGCTTGATCATTAAGATGATACAATTTGGGAATATGCCCCATCTTCATCACGTCGGGCTTGGATAATGTTCAGTATCAAGAGATATTGTCCAATACACAAACACTCCTTTGTGATGATCTACATGATGTATATGCTAAGGTGGCATCCAGTCATCATCAAATAAATCACGAGACTCCAAGTTAGTGTGTCCAAGTTCATGGAATATGACTCATCTAGAGAAGGAGCAAGTGACATGTGGCACCACATCGGAAATTGTTCAACATATACCTAACCTATGCTCTCATTTGTCAGAAGTCAAGAAAGGTCGTGTGTCCAGTTTATTGTAATTTTATCATTGGTCGAAGGAAAGTTAGTTGTAACTAACCCTAATTAAGGTTTCATCTTGTAATCTCGGCCATTAATCTTGAATCAATCTGAGCCATTGAATTGTATTGAAACCTCTATAAGGCTCAAACCTCTCATTTGTAAAGGTCAATAGTGAATAAATAGACAGTTAGGAGATCACTAGCAGTTAGAGTGGAGTCGGAGGAAAGGAGATTGTTGCCAAGGCTTGTTGTAATAAACATACTATTTTCATTGAAGGAATGGTGGATCTTGTGTGCTATTTCAACATGTTGCATGGTCTCTACTTCTCATAGTTTAGATGTGTTAGATGAATGGAAGATTTATTTTTGATGAATGGTGAAGCTTAATGTTCATACCACTTGGATTTTGTTGATTGCAAATTGCAATGCATGGTTAGACTGAACTTATCTAAAAGCTTAACTTCAATTACTCTATGCTCATTGTTTATGTTGTTAGTGTGCATAAGTGATATGAAAATCATTCGCTTATCCCTAGGAGATTGCACCATCTTTCAGTAGTGTTTCCTCATGGTAAAGCAAAGCTTGGTTTGGTTGCACGGAGTCAACAATCATTTTGTACATTTTTAGGAGTAGCATAGACTTTCTCAACCCTTATCTCCTTTTGTCTTTTATTTTCCAAGTGAGTTAAGTAAGATTCCACATTCCAATTGTGTTCATAAGCATAAGTCTCTTTGTGATTAACAACAAGATCGCATCAAATACTGAGTCTATCCACAACTTAAAGTCAATTGTTCACATTGTATACCTTGGAGTTGTCTCATTTGATCATATTCATTAGCATATGAGGTTTCTTTGTTCAAGAGAGGATAGAATACTTGGTATTTTATTCTATGTTCAAGGTGTCCTAAAAAACACATCAACAAAGCCTCCAATCTCAAATGGCTTTCTGTCCATTGAAGAAGTTTGTAGAACATGAAGTTCATACAATGTGAAATTGGCAAGTAGAAATGGCATAAAAATCGATTCCCCCAAATATGCTTTGTATTTATCTTGCCCTTGGCCAGTTTGATGGGAAAATCACTAATTAGAAACATTACAAATTCCCACTCCACTCTTGCTTGCCAAATTTGCTCTTGGTGGGAAAATCGTTAATTAGAAATATTTAAATTTTCCACTCTACTCTTGCTAAATTTTCTCTCGGTGGGAAAGTCATTAATTAGAAATGTTTCAATTTCCCACTCCACTCTTACTTGCCAAATTTTCTCTTGTTGAGAAATTCATTAATTAGAAATAATCAATTCCCACTCCATTCTTGGTGAGGTCATTAATTATAAATATTTCAACTTCCCATTATGGGAAAAAATCCAACACCAACTAAGTGTCTCCAAATATTTTAATTTAAAATTTATGTCCTTTTGATATTGAAAATATTTGAACATTCATAAATATTAAATTAAATTTTTTCCCTAAGCTTGTCTTATTAACCCACAAAAGAATAAAATAGGTTTTATTATCGACCAAAATCCAATTTTTAAATGAAAGGGGACATGACAGCATGAGCTCAAAGAAAAGAAAACGGGAGGTGAAACTATTCACGCAAAGAAAGATTTGAAAAGAGTAACCCTTCTATTAAAAAAAATTGCACTTCTGAGTCTCCTTGCAGTTATTGATGTTGTAATCCTCAGGCTGAGACTATATAAAACATAAAGGAGTTAAGAGATTTGAAAAGTAAATTTGTAGAGGTTCAGCAAAACACTGACAATCCTAACTTTTCCACTTCCATTTTTAAAGGATTAACATCATATGGCATATTTTCAATTTTACCTGGAAGTAGTCTATCGACATACATCTATAAAACTTGGTAACTTCTGTCAATATGGGGCAAATTAGTGACCCCACAAGTACTCCATCAGGAGCTCAACAAGTTGCATTCAAAACCCAGAAACCCTCGTGTTCAATGAATATTTACATCATTTCAATCTTCACCAATGGTAAGAGGGAAGAATGTTTTGAGAAACTATTGATCTACCATCTCCAATTCAAATTATATGCTACATGTGAAAACCCATGGTTACACCAATATTCTCAAAAAACTTTTAAGTTTTCTCATCCATCTAGCACCTAGACACTATAAGCGATCAATTAGAATTTCATGCATCTGGCAGCAATTTGAGCTCAGATTGAGCATTCTTAGACTTTGATATTCATCTATGCTCCCTCATACTCAAATATTTAGAACTTACTATGTTCACTAATTAAAGCCTTTTCCATGTCAGTTAATGTAGCATATGTGATTCTGCACAATCCATGTCAATTACCAACCTATTGCATAAGTATCATTTTTTCTTTGGTATCAAGGATTTGTTTGTCAGTTTTCAAGTTTAATAGACAATGGCTTAACCCTTCGCTGCAAATCATGGATAAGTTTGGAAAGTAGGAAAACAGCTTTAAGAGTCTCCTCTATCTCATTGTAGAGCTCCCCACCAAAATTTTAGTGGCTGCAATATTAGTGGACTGTGGTCTGTGCTACACCACAATTTACTCAAGTCTTGAATAACATAATGCAGCTGCGCAACAAAGCTTATTACTCTTTAAAGGAATTGTCAGGTGAAGGATGGTAGCTTATGTCGTCCTCGCTATCTCCAACATCAATGGTCACACAACTTGAGGTTTCCCCCTGACCAAGTGAAGATCTTTTCCCACTAGTATCAAGTTGAGATGGATCGTCATATTCTTCATTCAGATCGAATCTATCTTTCCTCCCTGCTAATTGAGGGGCACTTCATCTTCAAATACCCCATTGACTATGATATCTAGAGAAAATACTATTGCCTCTACAAGGACTTAGGAAACACTCTACTTTCTTTAGATATTCAGATCAGAAGTGGTTGGCCCTTTATCTATATGGGAGGTTGTTGCACTTAGGCATAAATCCTTGCAGAGAGTCTCTAGGGATCCTTGAGCCCC
The DNA here is from genome assembly GCF_030272615.1 of Cryptomeria japonica. Classification (NCBI taxonomy): domain Eukaryota; kingdom Viridiplantae; phylum Streptophyta; class Pinopsida; order Cupressales; family Cupressaceae; genus Cryptomeria; species Cryptomeria japonica. The sequence continues at coordinate 2,298,570 of NC_081405.1, forward strand.
CAAGTTGATGACCTCCTTCCAACCTGTCCAAGAGATCGGTGCCTGTAAATAGCCTTTAAATACTACTACTCCACACATTGATGCAGAAAAACCTATCAGAAGACAATTCTCACAATTTATCACTTCTATTCAAATGTCCAAACACATTCTCCCTAGGCAACATGGTTGTACTTCATTTTGACAGCACGACTCAACTCTCAACAATCAAATCTAATCCTCTCAGCCACTCCCCCAGGCACAAGGATAGACACATATTACAAGATTCTTCATTACTTTGGGAGTCGCATTGAACTTGGATGTTAGATGTGATTCTAGAGAGATTGTCTTGCTTCCTCTTAGAATCCCCCAGCTTGAGCCCCTTGACCTTAAGCAATCCCCAACAAGCACTATCAAATCTTGTATTGATCCTTTCATAATGATCGATGGTGCCACTAATGCCTTCTTCATTTTAACCCGAGGTAGAGATATCTAATGAGACATATCTTCTATCTCTCCAATACTCCTCATCCTTTGCTCTTTGGTGATATTGTTCCCAACTACATATAAGTGGTCCACAACTTGATACATTCAAGACCAGGGCGTTTTATCAAACTACTCGATCTTGCAACCAATACCCACTCACAATACACAAACTTGACAACATGCTTTATTCTCTTATTAAATTCATTATAACATGATTGAAATAACTACAACAGGGATTTCCTGAAGCTTATAAAATGTACATCACCGTTAAAAAGTTACACATTTGGCCTTTTTCCTCATGGCCTTCCTCTCTTCTACATCTTAAGAACCTTTTAGGTTCTTTCGCTACTTCAATCATTCTACTCCCAAAATTCAAACAAACCTACACTTTGTAGTTGACCAATGTCACAATTGCATCATCACCATCTCTTTTGCGGGCATTCCTTTGCCTATAAAACTAATGCATATCTACTTACCTTATGGATGGATACTTGGATGCCTTTTACCTGACCCCACCCACAGACTCTTTATATCCATGCACTTGTTCGATTCAATACAATTTACTTGCAAACTATATAATGCTAATGTCAAGCTTACATCATCAAATCCGTTCAATTGCATTTATCCACAACTGTAAAATGTTGATGTCATGCTTACATCATCAGTGGGTGAGTGACCCTTGATACTATTGACATCACAATTACATTATGCTGACGTCATCTTCTTACAGCATATTAATGTCATCATCAAAACTATTCATCTGAATCAGTTCTTTAAATTGAACAAGTTCGGTTCATTTGACTTTACCCGCAAATCCACTTGGCTAGGTGATTCCCACAAATGCGGAAAAGTTCATTTGAACCAATTGTAAGTGAATTTATATGGTTGAACACCAAAGTCCCACAAGTCCGGTTACAATACAAAAATCCGCAAATCTAGTTGCAAACCATAAACCTGCATGAGTGTAACTTAGTCATTTGTTACCTATTAGGCTCCTCTACAAGGCAATGCTCTAAATTTGACCCATTTGAAACTAAAAATCTCCCTGAAGCAACAACCAAAAAACAACACAACAAGAAACAACCACCGCCAATACTAAATTAAAAAATCTAAGATATTTTTAGTTTGTCGGATCGCTTGTCGATCTGGATGTTCTTGCATTACAAAGTTGTGTTTTTGTTTTTATTTCTTCCCCATTTTGGGCCTCCCTAGCATTGCTCTTCCTAGAACTTTATATGGTATAGTGATGTACTCTTGAGTCCCATTGACCTATTTTTGGTCACCTGTGGAAGATAATTTTTTTCTTTTTTTCTTACTTTTTTTCATATAAGCTTTTTGGAAAGGAATCTGATGAATTTTTATGAACAAGGACTTTAGTATTTCATGTTCTGCAATGTTCCTCCTTAGAAAACATCTTTGTGGTTTTCTCAACTCCTTGAGTTTTAAACTTCTCTTTTCTCCTATTCTACATTCTGCTCACATTAGCCTGATGGAAAACACAAAAACTAGAAAATGGTAACCTACTTCAACTCAAAAATATTTTCAAGAAAATTAACTTCACAGTAGAACCACAGTAGGATGAGCCCTTTTATAACAAGAACAAGAAACTCCAAGGCTGTTAGAGAAAGCAATCCCTATAGAGCAGAAATATATGCTTGCTACATAGAGAGATTACTTGTATATAAAGTTCAATCAATCACAATGCAAACCAATGGAAATGAAGGAGAAATATTATAAAAAAACTTTCCTTACCAAGAAGTGCATGATCGCCTTAGGTACACGGTCCTGTATATTTTTTCTAACAATATCATAATAAGACCTCAGAAGTATTTTAGTCACTGCTATTCCAATGGCTAAGTTTGCGGTATGTGCTTCAGTGAATTTCAATACAGCAGGAGGCTGGATGCAGAAAAAAAAAAAATCAGCTATATAATAACTGGAAAAACCTCAAATTGCTTGTCCAGTTAAGTAACCAAAATTCTCTGCTATTAAAGCATGTCTGTTTGTATCAATTTACCTCTTTCAATTGAATTATGGAAGATACACGGATGGGTTCCACATTATCTACTGGCTCAAAATTGGTTGCATGATTACCATTTGGAAATATACTTGAATTATCATTAGCAGATATAATTCCCTCCCTGCCAGAAGCCAATGGAATTGCCTGCTCATCATTAGTAGATAGACTTGAATCCTGGCCATTAGCAGATGAAATTGCCTCCCAATCATTAGCATATGGAATTTCTTCCCCGTCATTAGCTAATGGAATTCCCTCCCTATCATCAACAGATGCTATAGGCTCCCCAAGCTCGAATATGGAAGATATGCCCCAACCTCCCCGAAATGCATACCCTGTTGATATTGTCATGTTTAAAGAGGTTTCTTCGAATTAGGACCAGCTAAATGAAATTAAACTGAAGGTCATTCCAAATGAAAGGGGGAATCTGAAACATCTAAATAATGAAAATTGATACTACAAGTACATACCATTAGCTCCAAATTTATTGTGCCATCTAACCTGCTTTTGTAATCAGAAAATACAATCAGTTTGATAAAAAATTATAAGAAAAAGGGCTAATACAGTTCCATACATACATGGTTTGTGATAAACCGAGATGGACTGGCTCTTGCAAGTATAGCTGGTAACTTTTGAACTTTATCTGTTGCTGGCAGTTGATTAAAATCAGCATTCTCCTGATTCAAGAATCAAACTCTTAACTAGCAAAAGCCAAAACCAATATCACAATTCCATATAAATAACCTTAATGGCTTACCCAGCCAATGGTTGAAACTTGAAAATGAGATACTCATAACAAACCTTGGTTTTAGGTGTGGGGACTGATGCCACTGGAGACCATTGCTGTTGTCTTGCGGCTGCCATTGCCTTACTCCCACCAATAAATGCATGATGTGAAGTATTGATGTAGTCCATCTACAAAGCATACTCCGAAAATGCATTTTTCCTTGTCAAAACTTGAAGTAAAATCACAAAACCTGAAGGTAAATCATACATAACTAATGAAGTTAAAGTTGTTTCAGTACCTCCATTTCAATAATATGCTCAACCATTCTCAGCGCTGATGTCAAACCTTTATGCAAACAAGTGCCTAAAACTTCTTCGAGGTGTCTTTGGAGCACTGGTAACCGAAGCAGATCCCTAGTCTGGCACTTATTTGCCAGCTGCAGCAGGTGTAGAATATATTAGTCAATAAAATTAGATTACAGCATAACAAATAAAGCTTTAACAGTCTATTGTATTGCTATAAGAGAATGTTAAACTGCAGAAAACAACAACTCAATAAATAAGAAATATACCTTAACTAATTCCTGGTAAATGATATGCACACACTGATAGCTTGGATCTAAAAGCTGAGCAATTTTTCTCCTCAGTAGAACTTGAAAGGGAACCTACAAAATTCAGTCTCATTCGATCCAACAGTCAGTCACAATAGATCCACTGTTCTTGAATTTTATTCAGAAATATAACAAAGAAAGAGAATTGATCTAAACCAAAATACAGACAATTGCAACTCAGATGATATAAGTTTACTCCATTCTTATATCTGCATAATAACCAACACAGGGATCTATCTCTCTCATTCAGTACAACGTCCAAGTTGGCAGCAAGCATCTAGTGGAGTTGCATGCGGCTGCTAAAATGTGTGCATCCAAAATTGTGCAAAATTTACAACATAATTATTTAGAATGTATAGATTATCAAAACCTTTAGGAGCATTTATGTAGATGAAATAATGCAAAAATTAAGTATGCCAAACAAAGAACCATAAACAAAAAGACGGGGAGAGGGAAAATCAAACTATAAGTGAGAGCCCCAATTGACAACAAAAGGGCCAACTCTTTTTGATCCCTTCTACATCAATAGCTTGCAACCAAAGACAAAACTTTTCAAGATAGGACTTCATAATCATCTGCCAATGCAGGGGTAAAAAGCCTATGACAACTTAAGATATTGTGGTTTCCTCTTAAATGAAGTTATCATATTGTTTGCTAAGCATTTGGGTTGCAGGGTAGAATCAAAATCGGTACAAATAAGCGCCCTCATGTAAAAGATGGTATTTGGTAGCGAATGTTATTTACTGATTTATAAAATGCATTGGCTTGCAATTGCTTAATCTTTGAACAAAGGCCTTCTAGGAAAGGATCAAGCATGTGTGCTCACTAAATGATCAATAGTGTACACTCAGACTATAGAGAAGGATTTATGAACAATTAAATAATCTTGTACTCCATCCATAATAATATTTCTATTTCTATCATGGCTAATCTAGGAGAAAACCAGTGTTTTAAAAGATGAAAAGAAATTTATTTCTTTTTAGTTAATTTTCATGTCTGCACATGTATACATATAACAATAAAGCCATAATAAATAAAAAAGCTATGCTCCCCCAAGTTTTCAAGACGGGGACAACAAGGATGATGAGACAGGTTTCTCGTATGCAGGTGCTTTTCGACCATTTTTTTAGGGGACAAAAGGGGACAGCTATTAAGAAAAAAGTAAATTTTAAAAATATAAGAAAATTTCAAATGTTCATATGACAACATTGATAAAGTATTCACCGTAGACATTATAGAACCTTTGTGAGCATGGGTAATTGAATAGGAATTATGAAGTTCTTTATATACACATATGAGCATGAGTTAATAAATACTTGCCTGACTCGTGTATTTATTCAAGTGAGAGATTTATTATTAAAGTATTCCTAAAGCCTTCAAGGCCACATGTTTTGTTGTCAAGTAAAAAAGAACAAGTAACGGTTAAGTAAATAGATAACAAGTTACGTTCCAGTTTGACCTTAGATGGGATATTTCTATGAGTTGTCTTGGCAAATACATTTTTGCATTATGAAAATGGCATTTCCTACCAACTATGAAAATTAACTTGAATTCAACAGTATAAACTACAATGACTATAGCATGCCAACTTTGTATATGGCAGTCCTTGTATACTAAACAAGTTGTCCAATGTATGAAACAAGATAATCTCTGATTGTGAAGATGTAGACATTTGCAACAAGGGATATGTAATTTGTAGATTTTGTGATCATGATTCATATTAGTATATTACTTGGTTAGACTTACAATGCCTCAATGGGATTAAGAGGGATGTAATAAAACAAGCAAGCATTGAAAGGTTGTAAGTCTTTTTTTAAAACAAACTAAAATTGTCCTTGGGTAGATTAGGGGACAGCTAGTCATCTCCAAGCAAATGGGAGACGTCTAGCTGTCCCCTAACATGCCCTGCAATTTTTTTGAAATCTCGTGGACGTTTCCTAAATTTTGACAAAAAAAGGGATCATTTTTTTTTTTCTTGGCGGTGGAGAGAGGGACGGGGAATGGGGGGATGGCATTTCCGACGCATCCCCATGTCCCCAAAATACCTCCTAAAGGAATAAAGGGTGTGTGTCATGTCCCCTCCTTGATTCTTATATATAACCTAAATGGAGCAATTATTATTAATTAATATAATCAAAGAATGATTATTTGAAATTATTATATATTTCTTATTTAATATTTATTTATCAATAATAATATTCTTGAAATATTTAAATTAATCTTATTATAAACAAATATTACAATGCCATGCCCCCGTATCAATTGATATGGTGATGTTTTGATTGTTGATTATTTATTTAAAATATTTGATATAATAGTTGATTAATTATTTATCTAATATAATGTATCTAGAAATAATAAATTAGTGAAAAGCAAATTAATAAAATACATCTATACATTCAGAAAATTGTCTTATGATATAATAAGACTTCACAATTTTCTTCTAAGGCTGAAGGTCGACAGATAAGGACTTAAGCATTCATAATATTCTTTTGACAAATCTTCAATGAACAAAGCAATTTCTATGGGCTGATATACAGAATGATCACTTGACCAAGTCATACATATTTATTATTAAGGGAATGATCTTATTATCTACTAAAGCAACGATCTTAGTTTACAGCTGCAGGTCATTAGTAAAGAGGCATGGATTTAGGAAAATGATCTTATTAAGCTAATAAAATTCAACGATTTAGTCCTGGTTTAGGAAAATGATCATACTAAGTTTAGGCCTGTTTTAACCATAATTAATCCATCTCGTCATATTTATGACTTAAACTAAATCGATTAGGACACAAAACTATCTTAACAAGAATCCAATCAATGATATTTCACAGTTCAATCAGTAAATTGTTCATCTATCATACATCAGTAAATTGTTCATTCAAATTACTATTTCTATACATATTTATATATTTATATATTTTTATATATTTTTATATATTTTCAGATAGTATTATAATTTATATATATTTTACTGCAGAGCAGTTCTTATAAAATATAATAATAATAATCATTATATTATTTTCTATGATCATATTACTATTAAGTCCTGCATAAGAACATTATCGTGCTTCATATATTAAGCATATCACCGTACATACCACTAAGAACAAGGATGTTTTCTGCTTCTAAGCTTTCTGACCGTCCCCTTTTTGAATGGATGATGTGCTGTATATATATCTCCTCAATGGAACGTAAGGTTATGTCTTTCCAAGCGGTCATCTTCCTTCCAAGGGTGGCAACCTTTAGTATAATGTGTTTGCCCTTGACTAAATCGTTGAATGTTATTAACTTAATAAGATCATTTTCCTAAACCCATGTCTCTCTACTAATGACCTGCAGCTGTAAACTAAGGTCGTTGCTTTAGTTGATAATAAGATCATTCCCTTAATAATAATTATATATGCCTTGGTCAAGTGATCGTTCTGTATATATCAGCCCATAGAAATTGCTTTGTTCATTGAAGATTTAACAAAAGAATATTATGAATGCTTAAGTCCTTATCTGTTGACCTTCAGCCTTACAAGAAAATTGTGAAGTCTTATTTCATAAGACCATTTTCTGAATGTTTAGATGTATTTTATTAATTTGTTTTTCTTTAGGGTGATTACTGATTGATTTAACCAATCAGTAATTTATTATTTCTAGATATATTAAATTAGATAAATAATTAATCAACTATCAAAACATCAACATATCAATTGATACAGGGGCATGACATTGTAATATTTGTTTATAATAATATTAATTTAATTATTTCAAGAATATATTATTGATAGATAAATATTAATTGAAAAATAAATATTTAATAATTTCAAATAATCATTCGTTTATATTAATTAATAATAATTGCTCCATTTAGGTTATATATAACAATTGAGGAGGGGACAAGACAGTTCGCCCTTTCCGAAATTGCTTGTTCTTGAGCAATTGACGAATTCCTCAAACTGAGTCACCTCCGAATAAAATACAAGGTATACATATGTATATGTGAAGACAAGAAGCATACATGAAATGTATACACAATACACATAAGGTAGCGAGGCATGAAGCCTGAATACATGCAATACACATGAATACATGCAAGGAATATGTATGAGGCATAAGAGTATGTAAGACATGAGGCATCTACGTAGGGCATGAAGTAATACACACGAAGTCATGTAAATACATGCAAGGCTTGAAGTATACATGGAAGTCGTGAAGCATAAACATAAGTAATGCATGTAGCAATATTCAGAAATACTCGTAAGATCTGAAACGTAAAGCATGTATATGAAACATATACAAAGTAAACACTCAATACACAAACCCCATACATCAATCATACACATGAACACTTAAGACATGAGTCATACATATGAATACATAAGGTGTAAATCCAAAGCCTGTACGGCAAGAGGCATCCACATGAGACATTAAGTGGCAAATATGTAAAGCATGAAGTGTGCACGTAACTCAAAGTATACGTATGAGGCATGAGGTAATGCACATAAATGCCATAAGACATGATGGGCATGCATAAGGCTTGAAACAATGCAAGGCAAGAAGCAGTGTGCATGAATACACATAAGGAATGAAATAATGCACATAAGTAAAGCACGAATCATACATATGAATACATGCAAGACATGAATCACAGGAAGCATGAATTATACACATGAATACACTCAAGGTGTGTAGCATATGTATAATATAAGTGAATACAATAAGGCATGCAACATACACGTGAAGTACATATAGTACATAAGGTATGGAGTATACACTTGAATCTGCTTCAGTTAAGTAGCAGGGATTCACTTAAGTCATACAGCATGCAAAGCATGAAAAACACACATATGGAAAGATATGTGAATCATCCACAAGAATACACTCGAGGCATGAATCATTCATAAGGCATGTAGACATATAAATGCATTAAGGCATGAATCATTGATAAGGCATGTAGATATATAAATGCATTAAGACATGAATCATTCATAAGGCATGTAGACATATAAATGCATGTAAGGCACGAAGTATACATGTCAGGGGTAAAGCAATAATGGCATGACAGGTACACAAAGCATGAAGCAATATTGCTAAGTCACAAGGTTTGAATTCGCATTCAATTTCGGCAACAACAAAATTCGGATGAAGTTCGACAAGGGTAAAAATTTTGAAAAATTATTCGACATTAAATTCGTCTTGTATACATTTAATTTTTTTTAAATATAAATAATATATTCACAAAAATTGATAAATAGATTTAGATTTGTTCATACAAAAACATCTAAAATCGGTGTAAAATTAAATTTAATATCACATACATAATATATATTATATATTTAATTAACAAATTCACCATAAAAATAAACTAATCATTCATCAATTAAATTAAATTAAATTTAAAATATATAATATTAGATTTATTAATTACAAATATTAAATTTTCGACAATATTTTAAACATATATAACATTATATTAATAAATTAGAAATACCTAACTTTAAATATAATTATATCAACTTTTGAAATATTATATATGTAATTTTAATAAATTTATTAACTAATAATAATACTATATCGCTTAATGATACTATCGCATAGTTTGAAACTATGTCAAGAGTAAAACTTTCCAATCAATCGCTGGACACCAACTGTTGCAGAATCATTTGAATCGTTGAAGAATCCCTAGGAAAGTCCGAATGATATTTGACGCGAATTGAACACATAATTTCAGGAAAGATTATTGTAAACTCGGGCAGAACTCTAAAATGGTGGAAAAATCCTCTCGATCTCTGAAGAAGTGGGGAAAAACACCTACAGAAAACGTTATCCTGGAATATATTTTATTAAAAATGCTATGCGCCATTTAATCCGTACGAATTCGAAGCAAATTTCAACAATTTTTTAGCATTTTTTCGAAATTCGCCGAATTTCAAATTTCATGGGTGAAATTCGGCAAATCCTGTGACGAAGCTCTTAAGTACCTATCAGACATGTGCAAAAAAACATGAAGTATGTAATAGTACACATGTAAACATTAAGTAATATACATAAGGCATGGAACATAGAGGTAAGGCATGGAACATTCATGTAAAACACAAAGTAATATACACTAAAGCATGAAGTATGCACATAAGACAGATAGGGCTTGAAGCAATACACAAATACACATAAGGTACAAAGCATATATAAAAAAGGCACTCATGGAGTGGACACATAAAGACACAAGGTGTACATGCTTGTCATGTCTCCTCCTTGATCGTTATATATATCCTAAATGAAGCAATTATTATTTATTAATTAATATAATATAATATTCATCAACAAATGATTATTTCAAATTAATTTGTTAAATATTATTATTTAATTAATATTTATTAATATTCATTATTAATAATATTCTTGAAATATAAGTTAATACTATATTGTAAACATTAATATAATATTACAACTTGTTTCATGTTTTAATAAAAGAAGATTGTCTTGGAACAAGACTTTACAATCTTTTGAAATCCAACTCGATTCCCTTTGCAAGAATATGAAGCACGCCACTCTATAAGATGCCACGCATATGGACTTTGATCCATCTTACACATGTGGCCTTAGATGAATGATGCAACCAAAGAGATATAGTGAGTGGTAAAGATCGTGGCATCTTGGCAAACAAAATCTTTTTGACTCTAGCAAGATCATTACAACGTCGCTGAAGGATGAATGCGATAATATAAGAGCAATGATATTAACATTGATATTCTTATATCTATCGCTCCAATACTGGTAATGTTTGGCAATCACTTTATGATGAGTTCCGCCTACGATTGAAAGTATGACCGTCGGCTGTGAGAATGTTGATTGTTAAATGCATAATGTATCGATGGTCGATCTCCTGGGGCGATAGTCAAAAATTGTCCTCTGTCTGATGCATCAAGACATATAAGGTGTTATGCAGCAGGTGATTATTTATAGTACATAGTTTGTTCTTTGGGAGCTAGTTCGTTATCAGGCCGCTGAAGTTAGTGAGGAAGTAGCGCAACAAGAGAAAGTGTGATTACCAATAGTAAAGAGATGCAGTTTATCAAACTAATGTGAGTCTCTTACCTTTACTAAAAAGCCACAATTAGTCAGAGATGTGATGCTTAGATAAGATAATGAAATTTAGGAAAAGACACACTATTTCATTATGATTGAAGAGTCACAACTCTTAAAGGAAGAACATGTAAGAGATATATAAGGCAGATCTAAAACATTTTGGGGGGGGGGAGGAAAAAGGGAGAAGAAGCCTTCTACTGCAGACGAAAGGTAAGGAACAGGTGGTTTCTTGTATAAAATAATATAAGTATATTAGTTAAGGTGTACATATTAGTTAATATGTAATTGCAATGATATTAGTTAATGTGTAATGCTCATTAATATTAGTTAATGGGTAATGTGTAATATTCATTAATATGTGATATTAATTGTAGTCTAGTGAATGTATGTATATTAATTAATGTATAGTATTCATTGGTCATTAAACATAGGTAAGGGATATAATAATGTTAATTGTTGTATACACAAATTTACACACTAGGAAGGATTACGTAATACAAAGGTATTTAATGAAATATAATGCATATGTTAAAGATGGTAAAGCACACTGATATATATAAGTTAAAGAATACATTAGGAATCCATGTTAACACAAATGGATAGGTTATGAACTGAAAACTGATATGCATATGTATGCCTTGGTTGATTAAACTCAACCAAGAAGAGACAGGTCTGGTCGATCCCCTCTGAAGACTTGGATGATGGAGGCATCACCCAAGGCAAGGAATAGACAAGGGTCTTCCTTGGATGGCTTGGGTGTAAGAGGTTACACCCAAGACAGGACTCGACTGATCTGGCCGATCCCCTCTGAGGACTTGGATGATGGAGGCATCACCCAAGGCAAGGAATAGACAAGGGTCTTCCTTGGATGGCTTGGGTGACAGGATTCGAACTCATCTTCGATTTCCTGGAGGGCTTGGGACCAAGGGGTTCCAAGAAGGCGAGCTTCACGGCCGCCTAAGGACATACTTTCGTATGGCATTTGTATCCTTTTTATTAGATGAAAATTTGATTATGTTAGTTAAGTATTAAAGTTAGATTGCAATCTAGATTATTTATATTTATATATATATATATATATATGTTTGTTGTGTTCTAACAATCTGTTTTGCAGGTTAATGATCTCTAACTAGTAGGGACATTACAATGCTGAAAAACATATCAGACATACAGCAATCACATGAATACATGTGGTAAAGAATACATGAAGCATACATTAGGAAGGTGCATGATGTAATCATGCTGAAAACATGACAACATTGAGCAATCTCATAAGTATTCATACAAGACATACATATATAATGGAGGAATCGTGTTGAAGACAAATCAGGCATATAGTAAACATATAAATATCTACAAGCCATGAGACATATGAAACATACAATTGAGAGAAATATACATACGACATATGAATACACTCGAGCATAAAGTATCCCCTTAGGGAATGAATGCACATGAATGCATGAAACAGAAACAGATAAAAATACAAATATATACATACATATTGATCTATAGATATTTATAGTTCGATTAATTGTAAGAGAGTTTGTTGCAGACTATTAATTTGGGAATTGAGTCATGATTGGGTTGCCCAACCAACCCATGCTAAGCACCTCTTGGCCCACTTAGCATGGTGTGGGTCTTATTCTCCTGATCCTACTCTTACTCATGTAAATTATTAATGTAGGACGGTATGGATAGCATAATGGAGTTCTCAGTTCTACCATTATAAGCCCCGGGGTGGATCTCAGCCCTCCTGGCCTATTGCAGACCTTGTAATCAATAGGTGGACTAGATGATAAACCTTAACCCATTACCTACCTAACTCATCCTTCCTTACATTGCGATTTAGATTATTAAATCAGATTATATATTCACAAGAATTACACAGATTGTTGTCTGGTCATTAAAGATCAATTGTCCCAATGTTCGTTTGTTGATAGTTTAATTGCATTCAACAGATTACTGAAAGGAAATACAAGAGCAAGGAAAGAAAAATAAAATCCAAGAAAGTTTATTGATGAAGTAAATGTTACCAAGAGAAACGCAAAAACCTTGGAGCAATCACCCAAATGTGAAGAAGGAGGCACAAGAACTTTTGAAAGGGGAAAAGCAAAAAAAAAACCCTTGTGATATTATGAATGAGGCAATGCCTAAAATGAGAGAGAGAGAGAGAGAGCAAGAAGCTCTTTACAATATTGTCATTAAGAAGAAATGAGAGAGGAGACATCTCTTAAATAGAGATGAGGAGAGGAGTTACAAAGTAACTCCCAAATCTATGAATGCCACCATTCATAAAATGTGTGTGCCATGTGTCCACATCCTCTTATGGAGGAAATCTAATATTCCTTAATAAACAAAAATAAAAGAAATGACTTGTCCTCACACATGTACTAGAGGACAAATTACATGTAGGAATTCCAAAGGAATATCCTAAACTAAATACAAATAAACCTAAGCTAAGTAAAGATTAAATATTCTAACAATTACTTTATTAATAATGTGTTGGTGACATTGTTACTTTATGACTTATAATGTCTTGTGTATTGGAGCAAGGACATGATTGGGGTTGGCCAGCCGTCCCATACAAAACCCAAGGGCAGTCTTCTAACCCCCCTGGCCCTGGTGGCAATTTTGGTCATCCACCAAGGTGGCCTACTTAGTATGACGTGGGTCTTATCATCCTAATCATGCCTTGTTCCCTATTATGGCTTACCATGTACGAGAGGGTGAGAAGTGTAGTGGGGTTCTCGTCTTAGCAGACCTAAGCCGAGGAGCGATCCTTTGCCCTCATGGCCTTATTGGCAGACTTTGTAATCCAATAAGTGGCCTACTTAGGTGGGCAGCCTTAACCTTCTTATCTACACCTCCCCTCCTTCCACCCATGGTGGAGTTCGTCATGTTGTTTTTAAGAATATATTAAAGATGATTATGTTGTGATGAACAATGGAACTGAGAATAATGTACATTGGCAGAGATATCAATATTTTAAGGCTATTATTAATTAAGTATAGCTTAAACCAAATTGCTAATCCATAGCACTGCTAGATGGCTAATGCTGTTAAAATAATGAGAGATAGTAACCAGTTCATGAAATTATGATATTGAGGCCTTAACGTTCTAACAGTTCTGTTGTTATCTATTTATAAATTACTATTTATTGCAGTTGGACTTGATGCTGAAGCGTACATCAGATAGTCTTGCATGGCTGAGATTATAATATACTGTTTCCAATGATTTTACTGAATACTTCAATGTTTATATCGAATATAAATGATTGGTTTTCTCATTTTGCTTCATGAGAGCTTTGTTGTTGTTTTTGTGTAACTTGGATAGGAAAATAAAAAGGATTCGGATTGCCTTAAGGCATCATCCGAATCCTTATAGGGCTGGGCCCTTCTTCATTAAGGAGGCGTGTAAATAGGGCTGGGCCCTATCTCCATCTAATGTATTTATGTAAAAGGGCACATAGGATTGGGCCCTAGATGTCATGTCCCCTCCCGGATCGTTATATATATACGGAGAGAAAGAGAGAGACCCTAAATGAAAAAATTATTATTATTATTTAACATAATAATTACCAATGAATGATTATTTAAAATTTATTAATTAAATATTATTTATGAACATGATTAAAATATTATATATTATCAACATAATTTATATATTCAATAATAAAGAATAATACAATTAAAATACAAAAGAGGGAAAAAATAATAAAAATAAATATATATATATAATAATAAAATATAATATAAATGAGTTCGAGATTATTAGTTAAATACAACTCTCGGCTATATCATTACATGGGCATGAAAAATAAAAAAAAGAATGTCTCCGAAGAATCATGAGTAGAGGTGATGGCGTAACTATAGACCATGAAAGCGGATCTCAGGATAATAATGGAATAGTATAATTATAATATATAAATGAATGATATAATCAAATCTTATATAATAATATAATAAATAAGATACATGATCAATAATAAATCCTATTAATGACTAATAAGATTTATATTTCATATTTATTAAGTATTAATATTATTAATATATTTCATATCTTAAATATTAATATTTATATTATTTATTAATATCTCATATTTCCTTTATTATTAAAGTCAATAACTATAAAAGGCAGTGCTTGGTATAAAAGACAGTGATTAGTATCAAGACTTAATGACCGATGTATATAGAATGAATAGAATACTGATCAAACATTAAACAATATTTGATTAACAAACCGAAAATATAAATCAATATTTTAACAGCCACGATTTGCTATATAACAAATCAGTTAATTGTGAAGTGGCACCAGTTTAGGAAGAGACTAGTCTCTTGGAAAATCACGTACTCAGTTTAGGAAGAGATTAGTCTCTTGGAAAATCACGTACTAAGTCATGAACAGCAAGGTAATAAAATACGATTAGTCAGTAGAAAATCTGATATTAAAGGTTGTGGTTATGGTTAGAACATGGACTAAGGCTAAAGAGACAATGATTTACATATAGTGGTGACAGCACTTTCATCAAAATATAATTATTAGAAAGGATGGCTGATTCTATCAAAGATTTGTTTATATGAAGCAAAAGAAGCGTTCAATATTTAATCAAAACATGGCGGCAGTTTGTGTACACAGCAGTTTGTAATAACAAATAAGTCAGCGCCTCATTAAGGTAATAAACAACGATTAGTATGAGAAGAGGAAAGGGTACAATTTGTTAAGAATAAAAAACATAAAAAGCTGTGATAATGAAAGGGTGCGATTTGTTTACTTGGAGTTTAAGTTTTCTTGTGAAGAGACATGTCTTCTTGATAAAGAACGGATATAAAATCATAAAGAGAGCGGATGGTATAGGTGAGGAAAAAGGGGGAGAACATGGGAAGAAAGGAAATAAAGGGAAAATCAGTAGGAGGATATGGGGTCTGCTGCGTGGAAAGAGGAAGAGGTCAGGTAAGTAATGAATGAACACTTCATGTTATATATTAACAAATAAAAATAATGAACATTTTATTATATACGTTACTAAATATAATTAATACTTATTTAATGTATATGTTAAAAAAATACAAGTAATTAATATTTATATATATATATAAATGAATGAATAATTTAATATATATGTTAATAAATATAATTAATGTATATTTAATATATGTTAATGAATATTTTTATATTAAGGAATGGTTTTTAGGAATATGTGTATGGTTTTTAGGAATATGTGTAAACATATGTTAAACGGATATGTGAAAACATAAATACATATTAATGAACAATTAGGAGTATACGTAATAAATAAATATGAATATTGGTTAATGAACTTTTTTATGAAAATATGTTAGGAAATACATGTTAAATTAGGAATATGTAAATGTGGATTATGGAATGGAAAATATTAATCAAACGCAAAAATGTATTATAAATGTGATTATATGATGTAGGCTATAGGGAGGAAACTCACTTAGTCTAAGGGAGGGATTATGATAATCCCTAGGGCAGTATATATACTGAAAACTGATATGCATATGTATGGCTTGGTTGATTAAACTCAACCAAGAAGAGACGGATCTAGCCGGTCCCCTCTGAGGACTTGGATGATGGAGGCATCACCCAAGGCAAGGAATAGACAAGGGTCTTCCTTGGATGGCTTGGGTGTAAGAGGTTACACCCAAGACAGGATTCGAACTCATCTTCGATTTCCTGAAGGGCTTGGAACCAAGGGGTTCCAAGAAGGCATTCGTATCCTTTTTATTAGATGAAAATTATGATCATGTTAATTAAGTATTAAAGATAGATTGCAAATTAAAAATGGTTTATATATATATTTATATGTTGTATTCTAACAATCTGTTTTGCAGGACAGTAATCTCTAACTAGTAGGGACATTACACTATCTATGTGCACAAATTAGGATAGGGCTGGGCCCTTTCTCTTCCACACGCCAAGCAAGGTCAAACGTGTGAGATTGTAGCATCTACCTTAGCGCCCAGGATAGGGCGAAACCTAAATAAATCATGGAGTGAGATATAGGGCCGACCCTATCTTGCACATATAACGTGGGAAAAGAACAAAGACTTTAGCGCCAAAAGGTGCCTTATTGGGCCGACCCAATAAGGCACCAATCCTCATATATAAAAGCTACATAGAATGCATCTTGATACAATTATCATATATGCGAATCAGATCTGCAATAATAGTGCGAAATATATCTGCTCTCCTTTGGTGTGAAGATACCTGATCTATGGATGCGACTCTGCTCTGATTGATGCGAACTTAAGTCTGCTGAAGAAGGCACAGTTATGCTGATTACAAAAAGGTCATTTGAAGCTGAAGATATCTGCAAATGTATTCAGCCTGAGATAAGTGTTGTAAGACTACAATTTATTCATAATGAATAATCAGATCTGAGGATCTGTTGTTGCTGGGTTTTTCCTCCAAGAGGGAGGTTTTCCCAGGGTAGACTTGTGTTGTGTGCCCTTTCTATTTGTGTGCTTTGATTCTTGTGACTGTGCATTATTATTTCCTGCTCATTATTGTTAATCTGATCACAAAAACTAACATGGTATCAGAGCCTAGGTTTGCATGTGTAGTAATCAGATTTACAGCCTAAACTTCTGTGTGATAGCTAGGGTTTTCAGATGATTACATGCACAGTCAAGGTCCTTCATCTACATCAATGGATTCCTCATCCTCTTAGTATCTTAGAACCTTCAAAGGTGATGAATCTCAATTTATTTCAAGGGAGATAGGTAAGGGAAAATGTAGGTGATTTGAAGCTACCTTAAAACTTTCCTTATTTTGATACTTGCTGTCATCCTTATATATTTTTGCTATCATATACCTGCTATCACTTATATATTCAATGTTTTCATGGCTGAATGGTGATAGTGTATATATATGGATGTGTATTAGGATCTGAGTATAGGTAAATGTCTTCTATCTATATGTCTGAATCTGTGTGTTGAAGGTTTGTAAGGGTTGGTGTTTTGTTTTACTATATCATGTCTCTAAGGAAACCTAATGTCTACTCTTGAAGATAATGTTTTCAAATTATGTCTCTCTGAAGAAAGCATTCGTGCATGACCTGAGAAGCCCTACCTCAATCAGATCTTGTCATCGGACTAATTATGAAAGTCTACCTTTCATCTCTCTCTTTTAAGATGCTATGGGTCCACTTTGTAAGTAAGAATGAATCATCAGGTCTGTGAATTCTTTATTTAGATAGGGTTTTAGAGGGAGTCTTGATATCTTTTAATATCTCATTTCATTCTTGGGTTCTAATCATTATGGTTTAATAGAGGAATTGATAATATATATCTAATGTATATTCCTTGTCTATTGTAAAATGTTTCTTTATGATGATACTAACCATGATACACTGGATGTATCATACACCCTCTGCAGAGTGCAAGGTGGTAGTTCTTTCCACCCTTTGCGGAGTGCAAGGTGGCAGTTATTTCTCACCCTCTGCGGAGTGCAAGGTGAGTTCACCCTCTGCAGTGTGCAAGGTGACAGGTTGCTCTTCTCAGTGAAGAAGCTTATGTATCCTCTGCGGTTGTGCATGATTTATGTTGTATGGTTATATATATCTTTGAGTATTAATTATTGCAGGTGTGCATATGGAAAAGTCTCTGTCATCCTCTGCGGATATGCATGATGAAAGATCATGGTGTTACATGCAGGTCCCCAGGAAAGTGTAAAGTAATGAAGCGTTGGCTTCATCCTCTACAGGCATTGCAAGAGAAGATCATGTAAAGGTTCATTGTAATGTAATTGCGTGATCAAATGACAAATTGTATATTGATTGTACTATTAGGGCTAGGCCCTAATCCTAAATCTTGTAAATGTTCATGCCATGGGTTTGTCCATGAGAATTTGGCTATGTATTTATTTTCCTCCCTAGTTAAGAGGGAGTGTTTTTTTTTGTGTAACTAGGATAGGAAAATAAAAAACGATTCGGATTGCCTTAAGGCATCATCTGAATCCTTATAGGGCTGGCCCCTTCTTCATTAAGGAGGCGTGTAAATAGGGTTGGGCCCTATCTCCATCTAATGTATTTATATAAAAGGGCACATAGGGCTGGGCCCTATCTATGTGCACAAATTAGGATAGGGCTGGGCCCTTTCTCTTCCACACGCCAAGCAAGGTCAAACATGTGAGATTGTAGCATCTACCTTAGCGCCCAGGATAGGGCGGAACCTAAATAAATCGTGGAGTGAGATATAGGGCCAACCCTATCTTGCACATATAACGTGGGAAAAGTACAAAGACTTTAGCGCCAAAAGGTGCCTTATTGGGCAGACCCAATAAGGCACCAATCCTCATATATAAAAGCTACATAGAATGCATCTTGATACAATTATCATATATGCGAATCAGATCCACAATAACAATGCGAAATATATCTGCTCTCCTTTGGTGTGAAGATACCTGATCTATGGATGCGACTCTGCTCTGATTGATGCCAACTTAAGTCTATCGTTCATGCTGAAGAAGGCACGGTTATGCTGATTACAAAAAGGTCATTTGAAGCTGAAGATATCTGCAAATGTATTCAGCCTGAGATAAGTGTTGTAAGACTACAATTTATTCATAATGAATAATCAGATCTGAAGATCTGTTGTTGCTGGGTTTTTCCTCCAAGAGGGAGGTTTTCCCAGGGTAGACTTGTGTTGTGTGACCTTTCTATTTGTGTGCTTTGATTCTTGTGACTGTGCATTGTTATTTCCTGCTCATTATTGTTAATCTGATCACGAAAACTAACAAGCTTGGGTGGTTTGGGCTGTTTGTTCTATGAATGCCCTTAAATCGTTGCCCAACTATTCACTCATTTTGCTTCCTCTTCTATGCATTAACTAACTCCCACAGGATGGCAAGAAAGTTGCTCTGATACCATTTGTAATGTCCCCTACTAAGTTTAGGCATGTTTTAACCATTTAATCCATCTCATCATACTTATGACTTAAACTAAATTGATTAGGAGACAAAACTATCTTGACAAGAATCCAATCAGTGATATTTCATAGTTCAATCAGTAAATTGTTCATTCAATTTACTATTTCTATACATATTTATATATAAATATATTTTTATTTATTTTCAGATAGTATTATAATTTATATATATTTTACTGCAGAACAGTTCTTATAAAATAAAATAATAATTATAATCATTATATTATTTTCTATTATCGTATTATTATTAAGTCCTGCATAAGAACATTATCTTGCTTCATATATTAAACATATCACCATACATACCACTAAGAACAAGGATGTTTTCTGCTTCTAAGCTTTCTGACCATCCCCTTTTTGAATGGATGATGTGTTGTATATACATCTCCTCAATGGAATGGAAGGTTATGTCTTTCCAAGCGGTCATCTTCCTTCCAAGGGTGGCAACCTTTAGTACAATGTGTTTGCCTTTGACTAAATCGTTGAATGTTATTAACTTGAAGATCATTTTCCTAAACCCGTGTCTCTCTACTAATGACCTGTGGCTGTAAACTAAGATCGTTGCTTTAGTTGATAATAAGATCGTTCCCTTAATAATAATTATATATGCCTTGGTCAAGTGATCGTTCTGTATATATCAGCCCATTGAAATTGCTTTGTTCATTGAAGATTTGTCAAAAGAATATTATGAATGCTTAAGTCCTCAATTATTATTAATTAATATAATCAACGAATGATTATTTGAAATTATTAAATAATTATTGATCAGTAATAATATTCTTGAAATATTTAAATTAATATTATTATAAACAAATATTACAATGTCATGCCCCCGTATCAATTGATATGGTGATGTTTTGATAGTTGATTATTTATTTAATATATTTGATATGATAGTTGATTAATTATTTATCTAATTTAATATATCTAGAAATAATAAATTACTGATTGGTTAAGTCAGTCAGTAATCACCGTAAAGAAAAACAAATTAATAACATACATCTATAGATTCAGAAAATTGTCTTATGAAATAAGACTTCACAATTTTCTAAGGCTGAAGTCTTATTTCATAAGACAATTTTCTGAATCTATAGATGTATGTTATGAATTTGTTTTTCTTTACGGTGATTACTGACTGACTTAACCAATCAGTAATTTATTATTTCTAGATATATTAAATTAGATAAATAATTAATCAACTATCATATCAAATATATTAAATAAATAATCAACTATCAAAACATCACCATATCAATTGATACGGGGGCATGACATTGTAATATTTGTTTATAATAATATTAATTTAAATATTTCAAGAATATTATTATTGATCAATAATTATTTAATAATTTCAAATAATCATTCGTTGATTATATTAATTAATAATAATTGCTCCATTTAGGTTATATATAACAATCAAGGAGGGGACATGACTGTGTGAAACGCATCCCTGGGGAGCACTATGAAAAAAGTCAAAATAAAACTTTCTGAGGCACAAACGTGTGGAAGGCAAGCACAAGATGAGTGTCATGTGTGAGAAATGTTCTATCTCTCTTTATAATGGTTAAGTATTTTTCTGCATTTCTTTTTTCTTTTTGTTTTTTTATGTTTTATTCTAAAAGTTGTCTTTGATGTCACGGGGTTGAGCTTAACAGTTAAAAGTTTAAAACATTGAATTCTCAATGTGGAGACCCAAGTTCAAATCCCAATGAGACATCTAATATGGAATTCTAAGATGTGACTCTTGGCCTTCCATGGGTGGCTTCTAGTATGGTTGCTCAAAAGGAGCTGATATTTAGTCTCTTGGTTGTGATTGCAAGAGCTTGTATCAGTCTCATGTTGATGCTTATATGAGAAAAATATTTGTAATGATGATCAATAAAAAAAAGTTGTTTGAGGTACAGATCATTTTTCATAAATAGCATATTTGACATGTCTTGCAACTGTACTAGGACTATAAGTAGTTAGGGGTAAGTAATCACACCATTTATCAGAAAACTGTCATATTCTTATCTGTAGACAATTATCGAGATATGCATATTAGGGCTGGGTAAAATACAGAACAAATGTGAAGTATAGGAATTTACATACTGTCAATAATAAAAAGTAAAATGAACAGACCAAATATAAACTTGAATTGCTTGTTTAGTACGTGTCTTGAGCTAAAATATCAATCAAATTTGGGGAATCCCTATCAAACACAAAAAGAATACCCGTTCTCTCTCTCTCCTACATTAAAGTCCTGGCACAAAAAAAACTGTAAGATGAGAGGACATGATATCAGATGTTCACCTTTTGCAAAGGGGTGTGTGTGTCTCGCATCTCTTTTGCTTTGTCCATAGCCCAGTTTGTATGGTCCTGGGTTGTGAAATCAACAAAATCATTGCTTTTTGATCAATCAAAATGAAACTTTGCACATTAATGTTAAAGTGTGGTCTCTCACTTTTCATAGGGAATCAACACTATTAAGAATTAAAATTCCTTTTTGTGCTAATATATGGAAATCAGCAACTGAGGATATCCTTTAGACCACCACAAAGCTTCTACCCCTACCATTGTTTGCATGGTGCCCCTTCAAAAGTAGAAACACAATGTCATGCCCCCGTAAGAAGAAATCTATTATATATATATATATATATATATATATATAAAGGCTAAGACTAAAGAGTTTAATTATTAGAATTCTATTAAATAAGGGGAGCCGACCAGTTTAAGGATATTCAACTATTTAAAAGGGCCGACTAGTAATCAATAAGGGCAGCGGTTAGGGCAGTGTTTAGTTTGGAAGAGGTGCATCACTTTGCAAGGGTTACCCCTTCCACTGTTGAAGATATAAAAGGAGGATGAATTCAGATATCAGATCATTAATCATCAGTTTGAAAATAAATAATTATTCTCAAAGGGCAGTAATGAAGAGTGATGACTCATTTCTTATGAAGGGGTTTGACTTCCCACAATTGAAGATATTAAAGAGAAGATCAATTCTATCATGACCGAGATCATGTCACAATATGATAATAGTATCCACTATCATATCATAAAGAAAGAAATGAATTTAGAAAATTCTCTTAATTAATAAGACTTCACAATTTTCTAACACCTAAGCTGACAGCCCATAAGGCATTTGTTCCCTTGATCAGCAATCTGTAGCGTTAACAAATCTTTAAACAAGCCATCTCCCAAGGGTGTGATGGCTGGAGAGTTTCCAAAGGATGTGATGCATGAAGAGGCATAAGTTTAACAGCAGTTTAGTAAGCCAAGAGGCAACAATCATAATAAAAGGAGACACCACTTTTTAGAAGGGACATGGCCATGGAAAGGACATGACTCTCCATTACCAATGGAGGGATATATATTGCAGATCGATACCCAAAGGACAGCATGAAGGATATCGAAAAGATCAAGAATTCGATCAGATCAATCTTGGATATAAGCAGTCTGCATTTCAAGACACAGCAGTCTTGTGTTCTAACAAATATTGTGGTATACATTATGATGATGTTGTTTAACATATAATCACTTACATATTTCGGCATAGTTAATAATGTGAAATGCTAATCAATCTAGATTCTTAATTTATCTATTAAATTTACTTTTCTCCTACAAACAATCATGTCGAGGTTAGTAAGGAAATATAAGGGGGGAGAGCAGATACAAGATTCTCTTCTAAGTAGACCACCCCATGTTGGATGGATGACTTCCTGCCACTTGTGGGCCAAGGGGGTTGTATTGTACCCTTGGGCTCAGATAAGAAGAACGCTCCATGCGGCCTATTGCGATTTCCTCTCCAACCTCTAAGATGGTTGATTGTTGGAAATGAATTGAGAATAGATACAATCATAGGTGGGTTAATAAGGTGCCACAAATATGGAAGGCAGAGACGGACTCCCCCACTAAGTAGACCACCCCATGTTGGATGGATGACATTCCTACCACTTGTGGGACAAGGGGGTGTGGTATTCTGCCCTTGGGCCTAGTGCAAGGGATGTTTTGGGCACCCTATTGTGCTTCCTCATCCAACCCCTATTATGGCTGCACTCTAGAAATAAATAGTAGATTTAAGTACATGATATGATTTAATTATGGAATGCTATTTAATTTAAGGGATATTGTAAATGATTATTAGTACAATTGATTATATGTGAACATTTGTATGCTATTTGATCCTATTGATGGGTGTTTTGTGACGACACCAACACAAAATAAAGTTTACAAATAGTCACCTTATCCTCTCTTGATCAAAATCAAATGTATGCTAAGATTGCAGGAAGATCATACATTGACTCCAAGGTTCCAACTACGTACTAGCGACTTTCTGATGGATATAGGCTCGTTTGGCTTTGATGTTTGCTAAATATCCAAGGGGACTTAGGTTTGGATAATTCTTTCACTTCTTTGTTGTGGCTGGAACTTCATCATCGGATATAGCAATTCTATGATGCTTCTACCTCAAACGAACTAAACTGGAATGAACTGAAATTAAAGGGGAAAGGGTTTAGGAAGACTAAGCTAAATCTAAGAACTCAATAGATAATCATGATCCAAGCGAGATCAACCACACTTTACTTCACCACTAGTAGACAACTACATAAAGTGGGTGCAATCTTCAGAGGTGTTTAAAAGATTTTAAACCATTGATAAACACCATCAGAGAACAATGTTCATCCAACAATTTAGATTAAGTGCACACATAAAAGGGCTCAGTCCAACCTTGCACTGTTGATAAATCTAAACTAAGTGAGGAAGGTGAAACCATGCAAGCTACAAAATAACACAAGTGTATACCATCAGAGAACAATATATCACTGTTTATTACTTCAATAGCTTATCGCAACAATTTCATACAAATCTCCCTGCTTTACAAGTGAAGGGGTGAACCCCTTTTATAGGCCTCCAAGAGGAAAATGGACGGCCTAGATTACAAACTAATCAATGGCTAAGATTGAACATGCAAAACCCTAATTAGGGTTTGACCAATAGATTCTCAAATACATGATGCCAAGTAGTGGGGAGAGTCATAAATGAGGAATCTCACCCGCTACACATTAATTACCCTTTGCTCAAAATGGCACCCAGTATTAAATGCACCACTACATCAAAAATCACCCAACATGCATTGATGAGACACTATCCCCTTGAATATGCTAGCCACCATGCAATTAATCAGCCATTACTTCTTGGAATATGGTAGCCGCCATGCAATTGATCAGCCACTACTTGGCCAAATATTCCCCAACAATAAATGCGCCACCATCATGCAATCAATAGATTCTTGTCCAAAAATGGACAACTATTATCCTGTTCATTTACGGCAAATGCAACGAATTTGGTGATGATGGCTTCCATCTCTCCTATGAAGACACTTGGCATAGTCCCCAATTTGAATTCCATCAATGAGATGTCCTCTCCACACATGGAGAAAAACTTCTCGCATCTTGATGCCGCTTTGGAAAAAATTTCACAATTTTGTCCACTTCCAAAGGAACCCTACACATCTGGAATTCTTGGAGAGAAAACCTTTCTAGAGAGATTTTTTCGTCCTAACGGAATATTTTTCGTTCTTGTTCACATCTTGTAGGGAGATTTTTCCATCAACTGAACACTTTTTCCATGTTCAAAGAAATTATATCCTATCCAGAGTTCTTGGAGAGAGAAAATCCTCTCTTAGCCAATTTTCCTTGTGCCTTCAAATTCTTCATCTTGGGTGCAATTCCTCCTTGAAAAAGAATTTTTTTGAATTTTGAACATTTCTTCGTAAACCTCAATTCTACTTTGCTCCGAAGGAAGGAAATTCTTCACACCTTAGCCAATTTTTTACTATTTCCAAGAATTTTGTCCTAAAGGAAGGAATTTCCAACACTTAGTCAATTTTTCACTTTCCTAGAATTCTACATACTTGGGCGAATTTTGGCCTTAAGGAATTTTGTTGAGGAAAAAATCCTCCATGGCATGGAATCCACGTTCTCAACTTGTCCTTGGGTGCAACTTTGCCATAGTGGAGGAACTTGTGAAAACTGGAAATTCCTCCTTGACCTTGGTTTTGGTGCCCTAGAGTCCTCCTTGAGCGCATTATTGGGGTGGAGGAAATTCCTCCATGACTTGATATTTGCACTCTCGTTCTATCCTTGGGCGCAATTTGGAGGAGGTGGAGGAATTTCCTTGGAGAGGAAAATTCCTCCTTGTCTTGATTTTAGTGCCCATCAACCTTTCTTGAGCGTCAATTTGAGGAGGTAGAGGAATTTTGGAGTTATTGAAAAAAATCCTCAGGGAAGATCTTTTTATTTTGGAAAGTTCCTCAAGCAAGGATTTTTGGATTTTGGAAATCTCCTTAGGGAAGGATTTTTTGATTTTAGAAATTTCCTCAAGCAAGGATTTTTGGATTTTGGAAATTTCCTCAGGCAAGGATTTTTGGATTTTGGAAATTTCCTCAGGGAAGGATTTTTGGATTTTGGAAATTTCCTCAAGGAAGGATTTTTCGAAAATTTCTTAGGGAAGGATTTCTTTTATTTTGGAAAATTCCTTCTTATCTTGGGATTTGCACCCAAGAATAGATTTTCCATGCCTTGTCTTTCTTGAGGAGGATTTCCAGATAGCCACAATTTGATCATCTACCTGCTCTTCAACTTTCCAGATTTGGACTTGGATTTTCAAGAATTCTCTACCATCAGTGTCCTACCCACTACCTGAGATAGACCTGTCAAAAATAGACTTACTAAAAATATTAAGTACTTCCAAACATCGAATTAGGGAAAACCAGGACAAGGTGACACTTACTAAAAATAGTAAGTTTTTTTAAATGCAAAATTAGGCCAATCTGGAACACAATGAAACTTACTAAAAATAGTCAGTGCTCAGAATTCGCTCAAATTTCACTGGTAGCTTCTTTGAAGGATTCTAACTTCATTGCTACGTTCAGATTTCCAAAAATCCTAAGAAAATGACCTCAAATTTAAGTCTGAAGGGAAAAAACCCTAAAATAGACAAAATAGGCTTCAAACTTGGTCAAATTCGCTTAAAACACTTTCAAACTTGATCAAAATTCATCAAAAACACTTACAAACCAGGGAGACTGAAGGGATTGGTGTGAAAAGACCCAAAGAACCATAACCAAAAGACCAAGACGACCTAAAATGCAAGGGATCCCCATATGCAATGGGAGGATGTGTGAAAAGGTCACAACAGATCCCTAATTAGTCTTATGAATTACATTTCAAATATTGGCTAACATTATTGTAGAGTTTACACCATAGTTTATGTTGAAAAGGAAATTGTTAACTGGCAAGTTTGTCTTGAACGTGATTTTAAGGCAAGATTCAAGATCATCTCAAATTCCGCACAATTTTCAAGTACCATTGGAATAATTCCTCTTCAAAGAATTTAGAATACCCAACAAGAATACCTCACCTACATCTTCTAGGATGCTAATCTAGACATAAACCATACACACATAAATCTCCAAACAAAAACCCGACTTTCATGATTTTTAAAAAATCTCCGATTGAAACAATTTTCTCCCCAAAGAATTGTGATTTAATTAGCAATTTTTAGGGGGCTTAAATCAAAAAAAAAAAATTGAATAAAACCGCCAAAAAAATTACCAAAGAAATGCATTTACTATCCACCAACTTGTCTTGAAACCCTAATCACATGAAATCGTTGATTTTTAGCATAGAACTAAGTGCTAACTGTTGGGAGATGGTTCACCATCAAATATTTGACGCGTTTCATCAGATTGTATTGTGTTTGAGGAAGTCAAAACTCTTCATTTCATGCCTTTTGACCATTCATTAAACTCAATTAAATTTAATTATATTATATTTTATTTTTACTTTTTTTTATTTTCATTTTATTATTATAATTGTTTATTATTAAATCCCATTTCAAAACGGGGGCATTACAATGTTCCTCATGCTTTGATTTTTCATTGAAACTTGTATCTATGATCTCTCAAATTCTCAACTCAAAAGTCCAATGTTTTTAACTCCATCATCCACTTTATGCAAAATCAAGAAAAATTCACTTGAATAATAATAGCTAAAATTGTGGCTCAAATGGTTTCTCTCTTCTTTTGTACTAGCAAGTCTTTATTATCTAATGGAAAAATATTTAACACTCCCTTTACTGTTTTACATATTTGCTAAAATAGCTATCTATGAGAACATTTCAATATCATTCATGGTCATTTGAGATGTAAGATTTTGTTTCAATATATAGTGTACCATTCCATGAATGTTAAATAGGTATCAGGCAAACTACTGCATGCCTTGAGAGAAGTCATGCCCTACTCTTGTGGGCTTATCTTAATCCCTCGAAAAGCAGGTCTCCTATATTTGCTCTTTAACAATCCAAATAGATGTCAGCAGCAACTGCCCCATTGCAAGGGAATGTTCCTTGGGCTTTGAAATTTTATTGAAAATTGTACCTATAATCTCTCAAATTCTCAACTCAAAGTCCATCAATGTTTTTAACTCCATCATCCACTTATTCGCAAAATCAAAGAAAATTTGCATAGCTAAAAATGTGGCTTTAATAGTTGCTCTCTTCTTTTGTACTGTTTTACATCTGCTAAAATAGCTATCAATGAGAACATTTCAATATCATTTATGGTCTTTTGAGATGTAAGATTATGTTTCAAAAGCATTTTCTATTACTTTATCTTGAGCTATTTGATTCAAAACCTATTAAGTTGAACTTTGCAATTGCTTCCTTTGTCATATAATTTCCCTTTCAAACTCTTAATATAGTTCTCTTTCACACTGTTCTAGAAATTGCGAGTATTATTAAATCACAAATATGAACTAGCTGATTCCCGTTTCATAATTCATGATGTCTGATCAGCATAGGAAAATTGGATTTTAAAGGCCAACTTGGACAGTCATGAGGTTGAATGACTTAAAAGAGGCTTTGAACTAGGAGCTTCATCATCAGGACCTGCAGCCCTCTAGAATAGCTCTATTTGTAGGAGCAAGAGCCATTGGCTATATTTGATTTTTAGGAACTTTGTACTTAGTTTATAGGTTGACTTTGTACAAACTATATTGTAATTGAAATGTTCTCAATTGTAACCATTTAGTTATTTATTTAAGCACTATGAAGTATGCATTGTGCAATGCAATGTAATGAGCTATATGAATATAAACAACAAAATCCCATTTTCTATAATTCATGGATTAAACTCTATTTTTTTGCTCACGCCTAATTGAGAATGCCCTAAATTTGCACTAATTCTCAACCATTTACAACAATTACTTCAATAAGCAGATTATCATAATTAAGCATTATTAAATTCATGGCAGAATTATCAATTCAATCATAAAGCATTTAAATATATATGGAAGGCTCAACCATAGGAGAGCATGGGAGAAAGTGACTTAGATGCGGTGTCTCGGATCCCCTACCCGAGGCCCAAGAGCTGATATATCATCCCTCTTGGCCTCATGTAGCCCAAGCCATCATATGAGATGGTCTACCCAGTGAGGTGTCCACTTTCCATTCCCCCTCATCTTGCCAACCATTTCCCTCTCCCTATGATTGGACTTCTTGTGTTGATTCACCATGATAGAGGGATGAGCTTACAACAGGGTGCCCCAGAAGTCCATGCCTCCTAAGCCCAAAGGCAATACCCTCTGTACCCCTTTCGCCTCATGGGACTATCTGGTCCCCACCTTGAGGTGGCGTACCTAGGAGAGTGTCCCATCACTGTAACCCTCTTGCAAACCTTATTTCCTCTACCGTGGGTGGTTTTAATAATCAGACAGAATATATATAGAGCATCCTATATTATGTCACATATTAAACAGTCATAAGCAACAGAATATTATTAATCATCATGAGCAGATAATATCCATCATGTTATGCACAAAGAATTCATAAATTCTGCTATTTTCTGTTCTTAAAGTCTGCTCCTTAAGTCTGCTCTAAATCTGCATAATTATTTACTTTCCTAATTCTCCTTAATGCTCTCAAGACAATCTTTACTTATACCCTCTAAGGTGTCCTTTCCCACCAAGAGTTATGTCCCATTAATCAGGTCGTCTGGGTATAAAACACTTTATTTTCAATTATTAATTTCCTTGCCCAAAAAGGGTGCACTTATCTTGGGAGGTCGGCCAGCAAAATAATTAATTTTTATTTATTTATATGCCCAAGACTTTCTTCCAAGTCGGCCATCTCTATTCATGACCTAATTCAGGTCAGTCCCTTCTCATTTTATGGATGATGTTTTTATTAATAATAACTGTTAGCGACCAAGTTTGGTGAAAGCTGTGGCTACTTAAGCAGGGACATGACAATATATCTCTATGCTGTGGAAATACCCTTAAAAAAATTTTAAAAATAGCTCGTCTTTTTTCTACATATTTCAACACTTTTTTTAAATCTGATTTTCCCCCATTTTTTTCAAAAAATCTTATACTTTTGTTTGCCAATTTTTTCCACAAACAATTTTTTCTGCTATGTTATAAACCCTTCCCCACCGTCACCCCATGGAAAATGTCTAGTTGCAATACAAGCAGATGTTAATGCAGATAAGCGGTGAATACATTATCCATATTCTCAACTTATCAATCAATCAAATATATCACCACTAGAAAACTACTCAATCAAGAGCCTAGCTTGACATTCCATAAAGGTTCATTAAGAGGAATGCAAGTGAACAACATGAAATCAAAATGTCAGCTTCACTAGCACCAAGCTCATTTCTAAAACAAGCTTGGAACTTTCAAAAACAATAGACATACGAAACATCCAAAGACAAACATTGTTATTATCAAACTCAAAGATGGTGAAGCTTCTCACCTCGGGCACAAAGAGAGCACCTCTGGAACCTGTAGCATTTTGAATGGCTGTTTGAATGTCCTTATCAGAAATGTCCTCACAAGGATCCACATCCTGTCAAAATATAATAAATGTACAAAAACATTCTTCTGTAGTAAAACTTGGAGATGATTAAAAAGACAACATATTCCAGAAAAAACAAAATAAAATCTAGAAAACTGCAAAGGTACATGTGAATGTGATAGTACCTCTAATCTCTTGACAAAAACTGACTGAATGATATAGTGGATTCGTGCTCCGCCAACCAGCTCAAAAGTCATTTCTTCATGTTTCCCCTCAATACTAGATGTAAACGCTACCAAACAAAATGCAAGTAAAAAAACTATTCAACAACATGTAATCTTATCTTTCTCTGAAACTGCAAGTGTAAATTTTTTGTATATTGCTAATGTTACTAGAGAACTCCCCCTAACGTTGAGAACAAGTTTCTAGGGGGAAAAAAGCTAAGGAACTCCATAGGGAACTTTTCAAAACATCTCCCCGAATTTCCCAAGAAAGGGAGATTCGACAGGAACACATCCCCTATTTTCTGAGACTCGTTCCCTGAAAAGGGAAGTCTTATGAGACTTCCCAGGCTCCTGTTTGGGGTCATATATCCCCAATATCAGGAAACTAGTCTCCTGAACAAAGGAAACTTGATACTATCAAAGATAATATAAAATAAGACAAATCCTAATACAATTGAAAGTACAAAAACAATAAGAAGATGAAAATGATCCATTGTTGAATGCTGATATATGAGGAGATTGTACATATGTGATCTCATTTTTTAACCCCACAGTCCAACATACCTACTATGTGGATACAGACACTCTTGCTCTTCTAGAAATATATATGAAATTTAATAGCATGTGGTCAAGGGAGATCTAATATTTGTGAGAAAGATCCCACAATGCAACCATATGATTTCATTGATTTGAGGGTCAAACAATATATTCAACATAGGTACTATTGTATTAACACACCCTTGCACATGTTATCTACATATTGAACCCAATATGGTAAAAGGAGAGACTTGTGAAATTGACTGCGATTAAAAATGATGTACACAAGGGTTTTTTGTTGTTGCCAGGATGTATACTCAGAAGGGCCATGAAGTTTGAGGAGCAATTTTCCCAGTATGCAGAATTTGTTGATCCGTTCAACAAACCCATTACAGCTAAAGGAATAACATGGTTGGCAAAAAGAAACTAAACCATTCAGTGAACAAGACATGGTAACAAACCCCAGAACATAGGCACCTTGCTAATTGGTTGCTGTCAGACAGCTAGGCATCTGAGAGGAACTAGTCGACTTATACATTCATACACTACTAAGAAAAACTGATTTAACTCTTGGAGAACAGAGAAACTGGTTGGAGTTCATAGTAGCTTGCGTCTTAAACATAGGAAGACTACCAAGTATTTGATGGGACCTGCTATACATTGGATTCTTAGGAAGCCATTCAAGTTTTAGGTATTCAGTAGGAATTAGATGGGGTATCCCTGAGTATGTTTGACTTGCCAGAGTACCATATTTGAGCATTGATGCCACTTTTGAAACCATGGAAAGAGCTAATGGTAGCACACACATGAGCCACAAGCTAGAGTTGCTCAATCTTTTTTTTCTTTGGTATTTTAAGGAACATCTACTTTGACCGTTATGTATTTAGTTTACAGTAAGACCTACTACTATTTTCATATCTAGAGTTTGAGCCATCCTTTTATGATTTATGCATTTATCGAACACATGTGATAAATGGTATTAGTTTTCATGTTTGCCTATTCAATTTGGATTTACTATTTTGACCTTTAGGATTGTGAATTTAAATTTTGTAATGTAATAATTCATTCTATTTTTATTTTTGTTTTGTTTCAAGCTATCAATTACTTGTAAAAGATGAGATTGGCAAATTACAAGTGGAATTCACTGTATCTAAATTTTAGTATTTTAATTGTATTATAGGGTATTGTCTCCTGAAATTATTCATAGCATTTCTCCATTTTACTTGGTATTTAAAAATAATATATGTTTGTATTTTATATTTTTTAAATACTAGCTTCACACCTAGAGTGCCCTAATAAAATCCATAGGTTCTTAGAACCCACTTGTGTTTGGCACTACTTAAATTGACACCTTTCACAGCAACAAAAAATAGAATAGATGTGTGGCAGAACCCTTTTTGCATTAGAAGGGGAAGTTCCTTGTAAATAAAAATTAAGCTAATTTGTACAATATATACTTGCTATTTATAATCTTCATAATTTTTGGGGGGTGTTTCACAATCATGTCAATAGAATTAAATGTCTAATCTTTTTGGATCCACGTAGGGCAAAAGCTGGCATGCATTTTAATGCAAGGGAAAGGCTTTTTATGATTTTTTACTATAAGAAAACACAACTATACACTCACTTTGTTCACCTAAAAGCAGAGTTCAAACAATGTTAGTACACATAAAGACTAAAAGCTTCAGTAAATTAAATTATAAGATCACTACTGGTGATACAAATAACGACTTTTTACTAAAAGAAAACACAACTATATGCTTACTTTGTTCATCTAAAAGCAGAGTTTAAATGTCTAATCTTTTTGGATCCACGTAGGGCAAAAGCTGGCATGCATTTTAATGCAAGGGAAAGGCTTTTTATGTTTTTTTACTAAAAGAAAACACAACTATACACTCACTTTGTTCACCTAAAAGCAGAGTTCAAACAATGTTAGTACACATAACGACTAAAAGCTTCAGTAAATTAAATTATAAGATCACTACTGGTGATACAAATAACGATTTTTAACTAAAAGAAAACACAACTATATGCTTACTTTGTTCACCTAAAAGCAGAGTTTAAACAATGTTAGTACACATAAAGACTAAATGCTCCAGTTAATTAAATTATAGGATCACTACTGTTGATACAAATATTTGTACCCCCACAAAACTTTGCCAACGGTCACATTGTTAGTCTTAGGATAGGTCATTCTTGTCATTTTTCAGTGTCAACTAAGTTCTTCTCTAATCGATTTGCAAAGATGTCTACTCATAGTTTAGTATTTTGACAAACAACTCTTGCAAATTGTTTGAAGTTGCACTATGCCAAGTGAAAGATAAAGTTCCCAACTTGTTAGCATTTTAATTTGCACTTTTCAATACAACAGAACAAAACAAATGTGCAATAAAACTACTCTTCAAATTAAAAGAGGCTCCCTATAAAATAAAATTAACTTAAGAGTTAAGACTAAACAATATATACTTGCAATTCACAATATTTACACTGATTTTTTGGATAATCCATGTTCATGCTGAATAAACATTAAATGTGTATCTTTTTGAATTTGCTTAGTGTAAAAGATTGAGACACTCTTATAACTAAAGGCAAATGATTCTATATTTGTTGAATGCAAATAAATCCTAAAGCTAGATGATTGCATTGTTCAATTAAATGCAGAGACTAAACAATACAAATACATATTTAGATTGAATGAGATAATAAATAAAAACCTGATGGCTTTCGTAAGGCAAATGAAGAGCAATACAAAGCAAAATATCCAACTTTGAAAAGATCTACAATACAAAGCTTGCAATTTTTTTAGAAGCTATTAAAGTATCTCAATGCACAACAAAACGTTGCAATAGTCGCTTAGAAGCAAGATAAGCACAATAAATCCTATTCACCTGATAGACATTGAATTTTGAATTATTAATCACAGATACTCGATGAACAGTAATTCAGCATAATGCAGGCGTGAAAATAACCATTGATCCCTTTCACTAAGTGCAAAAAGGAACTTGTTTATATTGTTTACTAAGTCACATAAAAATAAATGAAATAAATTACCTACACTTCTACCCTAACTGCGACCGAAAAGTTGCATAAAAAAATTTAACTAGCAAATATAAATGAACTACACTTCTAACCTAACTATGATCTCTTGCATGTTTTGCAAGATTTATTACAAATTATCTAGTATAGTGATTCTAATGCAACTACCAATTCAACTGACGATAAAAATATTACAATTATCCCTAAAAATATCTTATCTCTCACATAATGATGAGCTATTTTATAGCACAGACTAAAAATAGGATTTCTTGGAAGGAAGCTCTAGATGATTCTAATGAAGCTTTCATGGTAAATGCTTTGGTATAATGACCTCTCGAAAAACCCTTTAAATGAAGCTGACGTTCTCAAGAATTTGAATCTTGGCAATTCAAATCTAAAACCCTCTATAGAAGTTATAAAAACCCATTGACACTTTCATTGTTTGACAAAGTTTTGACAAACCCTCAAGTACAAGTGGGAGTTCGTGAATATATAAAAACAATTATATATATAATTACCAATAAACAATGATATTCATAATTAGCAATAAACAAAATATCTAAACACCTCAAAATTTACAACAAAAAAAAAAAGAGAAGACTCATAAATTCATAATTTAATGATTTTTCAAATGTCAATACACAATGGAAATTACAATCAATATTCAATAATCTTCATATTGCTCTTCATTGAGAGAATCTAAGTCAACATTTGGTTCAATTTTTGAAACAAAATGTCACTTCCACTGGCCATATCATATGTAGAAGTTGCTTCATCTAAAGATATTTTAGCAAGTTAGTGCAAAATTAACAACTAAGCAAGCAAACTCAAGAGTTAGATCCCAACTCCTCATCACCCCCTCATTGTAATCGGGTTTCTTATGTGACAAGAGATCCCAATAACTAATGGAGGTTTACGAGTGGAGAACAGAATGGGGTTTAGGGTCACCACCCTAATCATGGAGGTCTTAGGGCGACAACCCCAACAAGTTCAAGGGGTGCTAGCAGTGCCCCTCCTAGGGGTATTGCGGCAACACCATTTTCACAATGTATCACTTAAGATAGAAATTAGGTATTTGGCACTTTTTGTTTATTAAAAATGTTTTAAAAAAAAATTGTTTTTTCTTTTGGGTTTTTTCTTTTGGGTGGCCCTAAGGTTCAACCAGATCTGCCCTGGGCACCCAAGCCATTCCAAACACAGACTCATACATGTACGAGAGGTTCTGATAAACCCTACAACATAGCTTTTTGAGGTTGATTTATTAAGATTGCTATTCCCAGTACCTTAAGACTCCTAGAAAACATCGCCTTTGACATTGTTGTGCATCTCATTACAATATTCCCTTTTTGTCAACAAACGGTGCAAATCTTGATGATATAGCTTAATTTACTATTGCCCCCACTGTCAAAATATGATATCATATTTATATGTTTTGATGAGTTGGCCTTTGCTAATTCTAAGAATCATACTGCTACATCTCTCATGAATTGGAAACTATAAAAAAATGTCCTTATGTATCACTACTCAATATCATCACATATCATATCATCCCGAGGGCCTAGATGTATCACTACTCGATGTCACCTCTAACAATGAAACCAAACACACAACTCAAAAGGAGGAATCTTAAATCCATATAACAATAAATAATTATCACTTGCCTATCATTGACTCACCAACGCTTGTAATTTGTTGTCTATGGCAGTTGGCTGCAAGCTTATTGCGTCAGTTAGACGATCAAAAATCTTTAAAAAAATTCTAGGCTCTAATCCACAACAAACCACCAATGAATAGTGATGATTGATATAATATCAATAAATTCACACTTCATATTTCAGAATAGATTACTAAAACTAAAATTCCAAATAGGAAATAGGCATTGTGTAACATGTTGGACTAATCTTATTTTGAATTTCTTCAAAAGTTTGGCAAAATAATAAAATATACTAACTGAAAATGCATTAAGGACCAAGCCCGATAAAGATTAAGAAAGGA
The DNA here is from genome assembly GCF_030272615.1 of Cryptomeria japonica. Taxonomy (NCBI): domain Eukaryota; kingdom Viridiplantae; phylum Streptophyta; class Pinopsida; order Cupressales; family Cupressaceae; genus Cryptomeria; species Cryptomeria japonica. The sequence goes on from NC_081405.1 coordinate 2,335,051, forward strand.
ACAATGATTCATTCTGAATAAACTACAAGGTGGCATGTAGAATTTGCCTTTGTTGAAAGATTAATATGTATCCAAACAACAAAGCCCAGATTATGGATATAGACAATGACATAAGGGATTTAATAATCATTATGATGGTCGACTTCCACACATGGTCGATCTCCAAAGCAGCCGACTTCCTTATAAGAGATTGCATTATAATGCAGCAATCTGAGAAGCTGGAAGGTTGCCAACTTTCTTCCTTGATTACTATACAGCGATCTCCTTATACTTCATCAATTTTTGGAGACAAATGACAAAGCAACATGAGAGGACTATTTCCTCAAAAGATGGTGACTTAAACAATAGACAGCAAACCAATTAATGAAATCAAAGGCTGGGCAATAATATCATCATAATGTAGGGTGGCAAGATAATAAAAAATTCCAAATCATATTATCAAGCAGTGATTTATCTATACAGCAATCAATATCGCCCAAATCAACAAAGGTTTAAGTATAAACAATAAACTAATACCCAGCGATATAACAAACCAATATACAGCGTTGGCTATTAAAAACATGAAAAGGTGCAATTTATGATGCATAATATGGTTGAAGAGTGGTGTCTGCATCAAAGAGCATAATATGGTTGAAGAGCTCTGCATCAAAGAGGCAGGTTTGAAATGTCTATTCCCAAAAGGTATGCACTTCATATGTATCAAGATTCAAGAAATATATGAAGGGCACTTGTAAATTATTTGAGATATGTGTGTTGAGTGTGTATGGAATAAAAGAGTGTGTGAAAGTCAAAAATAAAAGTAAAGTCATTCATCACAAGAAGATAATATGAAGAATTAGGAAGATTATATCATACAGATTTGTGAAGGCTTTGTATGGGGAGAACTATGAAGAATTCTTGAGTAGATATATAAAGACATTGTAAACACTCTAGAGCGGATTTATGAAGGCAACTTAGAGCATATACATGGCATTTTTGAGCATTCTTTTATGAAAATGAATTTTGAGTAGATATAGATAAAGAGAAACATGAAGTGTGATTGTGATTTATTCTAGAAGAAAGAATGTGTAATAAATGAAAAGGATGTGAGCAGATTTGTGAAGAAGGGATAACAATATCATCCGTTGAAGAATTCATAGATCGATGCTTATCAAATAAGAGAGGTGTCGGTTGCTGAGTTGGTGCTTAGTTGTGGGGATTGGTGTCTCCAGTGGGTTAGTGCCTACAAATTCAGTTGTGGGGATTGGTGCCTGCAGTGGGTTGGTGCCTAGAAATTCAGAAGTGAGGGTTTCCACATATACATTGTGTTCCTTTGTGTTCTAACTTGCATGTGTGGTTTGATTAAGCTTTATAAAGTATTGCTATTGTATCTAATCAATTATGAAAAGTAAAAGTTTGTAATTCTGATTTATTCTAGAAGAAAGAATGTGTAATAAATGAAAAGGATGTGAGCAGATTTGTGAGGAAGGGAGAACAATATCATCCGTTGAAGAATTCATAGGTCGGTGCTTATCAAATAAGAGAGGTGTCTGTTGCTGAGTTGGTGCTTAGTTGTGGGGATTGGTGTCTCCAGTGGGTTAGTGCCTACAAATTCAGTAGCGGGGATTGGTGCCTGCAGTGGGTTGGTGCCTACAAATTCAGTAGCGGGGATTGGTGCCTGCAGTGGGTTGGTGCTCACAAACTAAGTTAGGGGTTGGTGCCTACAAACATTGTAAAGAAGTATTATATAAAAAGCATTAATTTAATGATATCAAGTTTCCACAATCCATAGAATTATTACAGAAAAGCTTCTGGATTAGATTGTGTAGAATTTTTTACATCAACGTTTCGGATTAAGCATTAAGTTGTCGTGGTTTGTCCCATTAGGGTTTCCACATATACATTGTGTTCCTTTGTGTTCTAACTTGCATGTGTGGTTTGATTAAGCTTTATAAAGTATTGCTATTGTATCTAATCAATTATGAAAAGTAAAAGTTTGTTGATATACTGATTCACCCCCCCTCCCTCTTAGTATTTTTGTGTGCTCTTAATATGGTGAGCTCCATGTTATGTACAAGCTACAAACAATGCACTCAAGGGCATGGGTAAAATAGACTAGATCAAACAAGCGGTTCTCAATGGGAGAGATGTGCAAATGTTTATTTGCAACCACTATGCATCACATGTACTAGCACAAACCCCCAAAATTTCTAAAACCTATAGAGACCAAATATGCCTCATACACCATTCTCTTAGAGAGGATGCTTGAGTTGCAAAAGGCATTGCAACTAATAGTCATGACACGAGCGGGCATAGATGGCTCAATTATAAGTCAAAGCAGAAAAAGAGGTTTGAAGGAAATGGTGAAGAGCGACAATTTTTCAACTAAAACCAAACACATTGTCTCAATCACATCTCTAGGCTTCATAATCATCACTCAAGGGTATGCTAATGCTCCAAACCTTGAGGAGGTGTATAAATGCATTGAGAAAATGCTTGACCAAATGATGGCCATTGTACAAGAAAAAGACCCCATCTTGCAATTCTATAAAGAACACATTCACAAAAGCTTCTAGATTAGATTGTGTACAATTTTTTACATCAATGTTTCGGATTAAGCATTAATTTGTCGTGGTTTTTCCCATTAGGGTTTCCACGTAAACATTGTGTTCCTTTGTGTTCTAACTTGCATGTGTGGTTTGATTAAGCTTTATAAAGTATTGCTATTGTATCTAATCAATTATGAAAAGTAAAAGTTTGTTGATATACTGATTCACCCCCCCTCCCTCTTAGTATTTTTGTGTGCTCTTAATATGGTGAGCTCCACGTTCTGTACAAGCTACAAACAATGCACTCAAGGGCATGGGTAAAATAGACTAGATCAAACAGGTTGTTCTTGATGGGAGAGATGTGCAAATGTTTATTTGCAACCACTATGCATCACATGTACTATCACAAACCCCCAAAATTTCTAAAACCTATAGAGACCAAATATGCCTCATACACCATTCTCTTAGAGAGGATGCTTGAGTTGCAAAAGGCATTGCAACTAATAGTCATGACACGAGCGGCATAAATGGCTCAATTATAAGTCCAAGCAGAAAAAGAGGTTGAAGGAAATGGTGAAGAGCGACAATTTTTCAACTAAAACCAAACACATTGTCTCAATCACATCTCTAGGCTTCATAATCATCACACAAGGGTATGCCAATGCTCCAAACCTCGAGGAGGTGTATAAATGCATTGAGAAAATGCTTGACCAAATGATGGCCATTGTACAAGAAAAAGACCCCACCTTGCAATTCTATGAAGAACACATTCACCCTATCATTCACCAAATATAAAGGCAAGGTTTGTGAAGGCAATTCAAATATATATAGTGTGGAGGATGATGCCACCATTCTACAGAGTGGGACCAAATTTGCCACACTTGGGGGATATCCAAAACAGGCAAAGTCGTATAAGAAGACTATGATACAAGAGGACCCAATGCTATGGTGGACTATGTGTGAGCTTCATTCACTGACAACCACAATAGCCATTCACCTCTTGTCCCAATTATTTAGTTCTTCTATTGCTAAGAGGAAGTGGTCGACAATAGCTTCATCCACTATCAAGACTCAAGAGACAGACTTACCTCTAGGAGGGAAAAGAAGCTTGTATTTGTGCATAGCACCTTACATCTAATTGACCACAAGAGGATTGCATACAAGGAGAGTCCAACAAAATATTGGGGAGTCAAAGGAGCCATTACATGTTGATGATGATGCATCATACACAATGTTGGTGTTTATTTGGAGGAGCTTGAGCTAGGTGGGTCCAACAAGTGATGAAGAGTTTGTAACAACCTTTGTGGATGATAATTAGAGGCATTGGCCAATTATATTTCAAGTAGGAAGGTAATCATTATATCGACATTTTGAATATAAATAAAATTTAATATTTAGCATTTTCATTGTTCAAGGCATTGTGTTTACTATTAGTATTTAGTATTTTTACTATTTTGTAATTTACAGTTTCTTATACATTTTTTGTAACTGATTTTCAAGTACTATATTATGATTGCACTACCATCCTCCCACCCCCCCAAATTTAGGTCCCTAGTCCTACCATCCCCAAAACTTGTTCCCCCATTCCAAAACTTTGAGGAACCATGCAAATTTCATTGTAATTGTCTATGTCGTGCCAAGTTTATAATAGAAGGATACCAAGTTCCCCAGCTTCAATTATGGCAGTGTTCCCACACACATGGTACAATTGTGAAGGAACACCTCACAACTCGGGGCATCCCAATTGCAACTAGGATAAACCCCACGTTTGGGGCATGTTTCCCCAGCAACAGTTGCAACCCCTCCATCAAAGAATCCATATAGAATACTTTTTAAAGGGAAGAATAAAAAGAAAATAAACTCCTGAAACATTGATAAGTTTGAATTTACAAATTGAATTATTAATTCATAATGTCTTCATTGTTCATTATGATTGCTACATTGTCTTTAGATTTTCTGATGTTTTTTTGTGAAATGCATGCATAGATAAAATTTATTTTATTCTAGCATATAGGCACACTCTCATACCATTGTACCGATATATTTGAGGTCCCATATACCCACACAATTTTTATTTTAGTTTTTTGCTACGACAGGGGTATCCCCACGACCCAGCCTAGCGCCCAACCTGCCTTACCTTGGTCTTACTTATTGCCAAGTTGGGGTCCCATATACTCACACAATTGTATAACCATACATTTTTTAACCCAAGGAAGGGTTTCTGTCAAATTACAAACAGTCTTATCACGGCATTTTTTGACCTATTTATTTAAACTTATCTCAGTTCCAAGACCTATTGATACGTAAACATTGTACAGATTCTATCTCTCCTCTTCAACATCAATTAATCACTACCAGCTCAATAAACACTTCAGATAACCAATAAAAAGTGAGCTTCAAGCTCCTCATATAATTGCATTTCATGCTTATAGATTATAAGTAGGATTAGTGTCTCTAGGACCTTCTAAACTCGTAGAAACATGAAAAACTGAGTTTCACACCTATGGTATGCCTGCAACTACATGAAAACTCTGTTCTACAGCCTGCAGCAGCCTTACATAAACACTTTGGAAGAAAATAACAAAAAACAGCCTCTGTAATAAGCCTTTCCTTTGTTAATAAACTTGTACAATCCATATGAAGCAGGTTTCTTAGAGATCGTACTGTTCCTGATAAGACAAAATGTGTGAAACTGCTACTTGCATCAGACTAGTGCTGGGAAAAATGCAAAACTGCCCCGTGCTAAAACTGGTGGTTCTGTCACCAATACCAATATAATCTTGTTTTTCAACACTTCCCTAAAATGCTTGAGATCAACACAAAGTAATCTTTAAAGTGGATTAATGCCTGGTTGGCTTCAAAACAGTAACCCGCATGGTTCTAAGTCTTCTGACATGTCCCTGCCTTAAAGTAAAAACATCTAACCTTCAAGTTCAGATCATGCATCAAGATCTGATTTATGGCCTGGTTTTGTTCATTATAATTTACTTCAGGCATTCTAATATTTTTGGTGTAATGCATGCATGCATATACATAAAACAAACATACCATTTCATTATTAGATAACCTGAATTATAATCTCATACCAGCATTATAAGTTTTGGGGGTTACTTACAATATTCATCCATATACTCTTATCTTGCATAACCGTGCATCCTTGCACCCCAATAGCCGTGGTTACTACTAATTTCCAACCAACACTTATGATAGATGAAGTCAAAATTCTACTACAAAAAGCCATTTTTCAAAGTTATTGTAACTGTTATTGCATTGCAATTTCATGAAGTAAATTGGCAGAAGATTAATTTAGTCAAGCTTTGACTATTTGGAGATCGATCTTTCTAAATTGTAGCTTAGTTGTTCATTTCAAGAAAGCGTGTGGTGTTCACTCATTTAATTTTTTCTTGGTTTTTGCTTTAGCCAGTTTTCAACAATTATTGTTGTTATTCCTTCAAATCTTTGTCAGCAATAAAACACTTGTCTCTGCTTTAGCTAGTAGGAAGTTGAGTTTATTGCTCATGCTTGATAGTTTACCCTCCATTAAATTGGAAAATTTGGCTGCAGGTCTTGGCTGTTGATAGTCTAGCACTTGTTCCAACGCAAAAACATAGTGAATTGGTTATTTTTACATTTAATGCAAAAGCCTCTATTGAAATCTTGTATAGTGTGCATACTTCGTAAATTTTGTTTATAGTTTTAGTTTAGGTTTAGTTAGCTCTTAAGTAGTTTCCCGCTATAATTTGAATAACAGTTATCCCATAAATATTGTTGCAGTTTTAATTGTCCTGAAAAGGACAAATCAAACCCTAACAGTCTTCTTATATTTTTTCTTGATGAACATCTATCAATCTCTCTTCTATAGGTTTTATTGTGGGGTACAGATATACATCTTTTGACATCTTGCAAATAAGACAAATACAAACTCAAATTCTTTGCTAAAAGACATAGTTGGCCCAGCGAAAATGATTCTCTACGCAAAAGTTGGATACAAGAACAACACTTCATAAACCATCTGTATAAAATTTCATTAAAACTAAAATTACTCTTGGAAAGCTGAAATACTTCCAGGGCAAGAAAAGACAATAAAAGCTCCATAAACCATCTGAAAAAGACTATACAAAATTTAACTAGATTAGATTTCGAGTGTAAGAGTAGAAAATCATTTTGAAGAGTAAAACATACCATCTGAGAATTCTCTTAGTATGTTGAGTATTAAACTTCCCTGATCAATCTGCAAAGAAACAAATGAAAATTTCCATGATAAAATATAAAAGATTATTTTCACATGTATGGTTCACATAGAACTCAGAGATAAAATCAAACTCAGATTTACAAGTACAATGATTACAACTATTAAAGGTACATACATCAGATTTTGCAACTTGCCCATAGGAAGCAAGCTCTTTTTTCACACTTATCATCTGAGCATGTATCTTTGCTCTCAAATCTGGTAACATCAATTTTACATGCTTTGCTAAAATCTGAGTACAAAGTGGATCATCAGAGATTATTCAATCAGAATCCCATAATGGTTACAGTCAAAACAGACAATGTGTGATATAATCAAAAGTATTCTCAAAAATCAGTACCAAGATATTGGCTACCTGATTCAGCTTCTTTGCTAATTGGGGGATACCACACTGGTCGGCTAAACCATGGTAAACCTAAGACCCAAAAATGCAAAATCATTTAGCAGAGACATAAGTAAATACCATCCATGACTAGCAGTTGAACAAGCAACAAATAAAAATATGAACACAGATATGTTATCAAGTGAAATAAGCCTTACAGGATGATCATAAAAAAAATTCTTCTCATATGCAAGTGCATCTCTAATACTTGGGTTTACAAACATGTCCTGTTTGTGAACAACCACAGTTCATATATCAAGCTTCTTCAGTTTTAGTCAGTATCATTTATGTGTAAGAATTCAGAAAACAACTAAAGTAAAAGGATGAGGAAAACATAACTAGTCTTTGTATAAGATAATAAGCTTGGTTATATAGTACCTGAGCAATTCACTCAGACTAACTCATAACATTAAGCTTGTACTCAATGCAATAAGAAATATTCATGACCAAGCCACACTACCTTGCAAGCATGCATAAATGATTTACATAACACTGTTACCTGTTCACTTTGATTAACCACCCCTATATACCCAAGACGAAGAGGAATTACATTTCCACGAAGAAAATTACAAGCATCAGTTCCCCTATCCAAAACATCCAACTGCAACATTGAGAAACATAAGAAGAATTGATGTCAGTTATCCGAGCCATTGTACAAAAGGACACAAAACTAGATTTAACATTAATTGAAAAGAAAAAAGAGAAATCCCTGACAATTGCCGCTCAACCTTTCACAATAATTGTTACAACTTTCATTTTTAAAGCATATTACCTTTGTGATTACACCTATCGTACGAGATCCTGTTGCAAGGAAAATAGGCCCCATATGAGGCAATCACCATGAACTAAAAAAAAAATCAATGCATTTTACAATAATTCAAAGATATTCAAAGTGAATGTAAACCCCAATCAAGCACCTGCCCGCACAATTTAAGAAAAATTCAAACCACACATACCATCAGCATCAGCAACTCTTGCAATATGAAGTGCATCAGAATTCGCCAAATCAGAATTAGCAGGAGAAACTGCTAGAATAATACATGAAGGATGCTCTATGTATGACATAATCATTGCTCTAGTCCGAGACTCAATATCTATCGGTTGATCACCAACTGGAACTTTCATTATGCCAGGTAAGTCCACCAAATTTATGTTCAGGACATATGGAGAAAAAAAAATTAATCGTATCTGCTTATCTGAGATGCCCTTGTTTGCTCCAGCTTCTCTCTCTGTTTCAATCTGCAGTACTATAGCATCAGGAAATTCTATAACTGTTCTCAAGCATATGGTTCCAAGAGCATGATTGCTTAAACATTGACAATTATATCTAACAAGATGAGTGAAATAAAAGTCGTAAATCTGATTGCACTCTCAAAGGCATGTGTAGAAAATTGAAATGTGTACTAATGTCCATAAACCATTTAAAAATTAAAAAATATAAAGAGTGTCATAAACAAAAAACCCCTAAAACATAGGAATTATATATGCACTCTAAATCCCTTGCATTTGCCTAAACTGAAGAAAGACACAAATATTAGCATTGGCCAAAAGCTGAAAAAGCAGGATTGAACAGATTATGAAAATAGAACTGCTAAAAAAACAAAAGTCTGTATGTTCCTGGACAAGGATACTACTCTCTTTCACAGGCCATGTAACTGCATAATTGTCATTTGAACCCTTTTGGCCTTGCAAAGGCTAATAAGGGCATTTTCATTCCATTTACTGCTAAATAAAAACACTACCTATCATAATATAAATCGAATATAACAGTCCATACCAGATAACTGTAGATGAAGACCAATGGTTTATTTATAGAAAGGTAGTGCTTGTACAATTCCAGTTGTGCCTGTTTATATTACCCACCAGTTGCCAAGCAGAACACAATTGTTGACAACCATAAACAACTGACTCCTAACAAGTACCCACAAAAAACATCTAAGGCAAAAACACATTAACAAGTTACAAAACATTACAAAGTCATTTTAGGCTAACTACGTCATCCCCCACAAAAAGATAAGTTAGATTCCTAGCCAATGAGCAAGAAAACAAAAATAATACAAATCACTTAAAATCAGGGGAATTTTTTCAGGTTTTTGGTGGCACTGTAGAGAAGGAAGGTTCTAATGATGTGTTGCTCATTCAACTAGGTCGGCAGAATCATAATCTGAACACTCCACAACAAAGTACTGACAAATATCATTCGAAGGCTAAGCTTCTGGCATACCCAACCCAAGATCTGCAGCTTTTATTCCAATGGGAAACAAAAAGGGGAACTGACTGATTACACTGTAGGGGATATATGAAGAATCATGGAAGGCAAATGGTGAATGTGTCAGCATCACCTTCTTTTCAATTCTTCTACACATATATCACACTTGCTCCAGCTCGACTTTGAGTCTGCTGCCCAAATCCCTGTGTTTAGTTGTGGACATTACAAAGATGGGATATAGCTGCATGGGCACATTGAAATCCTCATTTCTATCAATATGGATGGTGGATCAATTGCTTAGGCATATGGGTAAGGAAACAACAAACCCTATAACAGAATGATGTCCAACAAACCAAAAACAGACATAGAAGACACCAAACTTAGCAAATGTTAACAACTCTACACTGTACTGCAAGTCTTTAGACCTACAGTACCACTGTAACCTCATTTTGTAGGTGTAAAGTGCTCTTCTAGAGGTGTACAGCATCATCGCACTTCTCAAAACTATCAGCAGGAAATATGGTGAGGAATGCTTCAGCAAGCGTTGTATGATAGGAGGACTATACAATAGTGTTTGAACTTGCAAAATCTATACAGGGTTGTACAACTTGATTAGAAGATATTTTTGCTGCTTTTGAAGACCCTATCAAAAAATCCTTCCTGGGTTGTACAAGATGAGCAACTTCAGAGAGGCATACAGCCAAATGAAATAACAGAGGGAATAGTTGCAGCCAAACATCAGATAAAGGCACAAAGTTATGGCCGTTGTACACTGAACAAGGCAGAGCAAACTTGTGCCTGTACGGCAAAAAGAATGATGAAAATGTGACTGTATGGAAAGATGAATCCACACGACAGAGCTTCAAGACACAAGATTTATCTTGGAAAAACCCTCAAAGTAAAAAACCCAGGTCCCAGCCTCAAGATTCACCTTCATACATGCTAGGCCGCAGCCCAGGTTACAGTAATCACAAGCAATCATAACACTCTATGGCACCTCTATGGATAAGTCCATGTCCTCTGCTTTCAATTGCTCTTACTGCCGCTACTCTCTTCTCCAGCACCCTGTCCTCTTTCCTCGCTTCCAGATCTTTTCTCCTTGATTCACTGCTTTGGAGCAATCATAATACATGCTTATATACTGTTCGCAACTCTTCAATACAATCTAAGTCGGCCAAAGGTTGGCCCCATGTAATGTGTACTCACTGGCTTCTACTTCATTTGCAGTAACACAGTAATTGAATAACGTCATGCGCTTCATATCACAACCACTACTAGTACCATATGTCATGTCCCCATCTTTAACCCAGAAGACAAACAGGTTGTATATCTTTTGTAAAGTAACAAACATTGAGGAGATCATCTTAGTCCCATAAGGATTAAGACAAGTAAGAGACTGATATATTATCCATCCATCAAGACATAAAGACTTGCACGCATCCAAGTTCTCATGGTAAAACAATAAGGGGAGTGTAAAATATTTCCATCAGATAATAAAAACCTGCTTGTATAAAGAAGAGAGCATATGCCAAGAAAAATAAACAAACATCAGTGATTACTTGGCCCATGTCGGAAGTATGGATCCGACGAGAAGAAAAACCAGACAACGCAATAATATCACCGACTAAGGGGGTGGCACTATGATGGATATTCTGAACAAACAAGGAAAACTGAATACAATTATAATCAATAATGTTTGAATTGGTATCTTAGTATCGATGTCTGCTTAATTACAATTGTTCTAAAAAGAGTCTATCCACAAAATGATATCATGACCGAAACAGCATGAAGGAACACGTATTATCACCATAACCATATGGACGGTGCCAAATGCTTTTCATTGGGATTAATATTTATCAATGATAAAACAATAATCACAGCCATTTATTAAGACCGATGGATGATCAAAAGCTGAAACCATACATAGTCCGATGGTCAGAAAAGTATCCTCCGCGGCAACCATGATTATGAACATGAAGGATGGGTTAGCAAATAGCAAGATAGCCAACGCGGATCCCATCAGCGATTAGAGGGTGCTGACTATTACAACACTGAAAGGATATGACACCAATTAGTCAGCGATGGGCTTTAAGCTTGACACGGAGTGAGTATAATGTATTGGTATTTGTCAACCATATTTCGTAGTGTATGTATTGGCTTTGGTTTGGCACATTGTGTGTTCTTTGATGACTATTTGAATGAAATCGTGGCGCCCATTATAGCTATCTACAATCTCTTCGGCAATCATAGTTTGTTCCTAGATTTACTTTCAACTTGACAAAGGAGTTCCACCGAGTGTTGAGCTGATACGTATTCTGACGAGTTCTCCCTGTGAAAAGTCATGCTGACAATCCATTGTCAGCAGCTAGCAATAATAAATGGAAAAGAAGTTCATCGCTGATGAGAAGGTCCAAATACCATATCGATGTTCCACATTGAAGAATGAAACAAGTTGATCTAAGGCAGGAGCTCGTCTCACATTCATCGCTATCCAAGAGGAAGATAAGCAGATCAATCAAGATATGAAAGAATATTGATATTAAGGGATAGAACTAACAGTTCGAATGGATTAGTTAATCACATTATTAGCAAAGTCAACATGACAAACGAGCAGAAACTTGAGTACATTCTATGGGTACCTGGTCTTGCAGTGTCAATGATGTCTTTGGCCTTAATTGATAAAAGTGATCTGCTCATTGACATCAAAGCAGTAGTGCACGATTCTATTGAATATTGAATAGTTTTACATTATCATTGGGAGCATAACAAGCACTTAATAGGAAGTTGTGCGATTTACTACAGACATTAAATAAAGAATTATTACGAAAAGCAACGGTTAATAATGAGGGATGCATATTAAGTAAGAGTCATCTCCCTTTGTAAAATAATGCATCTCTTGATAAAGACATCGCTCTTAAAAATATATATATATATAGGGAGGGAGATAAAAAGGATTAGGATGAAAAGAAGATGATATGAGGAGGTAAGAAGATTATCCTATACAGATGGGTCTGCATAAGTAGTAAGATGAACGTTTGAATGAGATCATATTCATGACAGATTTATGATCAGGTTATATCAGATATAAGGAGTCTTATAACAGTTGTGTAGTGAGAAATTATATAGCAGAATTTAAGTAAATAGCATCAGTTTATGGGAGATTTATGATCAGCATAAATCCATTGTCAAATCAGAGACAACTATCAAGATAAGTTCTTTCTTCCAAGAACTATTCTTAGCGTTATGAGTTAAATATTATAGTAAAATATCTTCAGAATTAATGAAATTAAATTTATAAATGTATTACAATTCTCACTTAAGTTGGAATTGTTGTCTCAGGGCCAAATTAAGATAAATCCCAATAGGGGACATTACACCATACTACCCTCCCTTGACTCCACTTGCTGCCGCATGTTTCCCTTTCCTAGCACATCATTCCAGAACAGCACCCAGTCTGCCATCTCACACTGTAACTACTCTATCACTTCAAACTTCCCGCTCGCAAAAGCTCCACTCTGGAAACTCTGGAATATGACACAACAGGTTTAGACATACTCTCCATCCAAACTGCAGATCCCATCCCAACTCTCAAGTGTGGTAGAATGCAGCACTCTCCAATGACTCCCTTAATCCGGTAAACTAACACAGTCTCCACTCTGTCATCTCCAAATATCTTTCTGATAACTCTAACCTCCGAAAACTTGAATCTACCACAACTCAAGTCCTTTGCCTACCATCCAAACTACAAGGCCACAACATCCAACAATGACAAGAATTTCAAATCTTCCTGATGCTCCTGCATCACTAGGTTAACACCATCTGCACAGTAGTCCCGTATTGTCCCAACTTCTTGGGCAGTCCGAAATGTCCCTTTTTTTGGTCCATTCCAACATTCTTGGGAAGTTCCAAGATTCTTAAAGAATACCAACTTTATATGAATGGAATTCTGGCAATGGCTGTGAGTGCAGGTATTCAAGATGAGTCCAACAATTCTTTCTGAATACAGTTTTGACACTCTAGGAACTCTCCAAAATTCTTGGAGAAGTTAGCTATTTTTGGAAAACACCAATTTTCATTAAGTTCATAATCCTGAGAGCTTAAGAGTATTTTGGCACAGTCAAAATTCATATTTGATCCATTCTAATATTTTCCCTAACTTCAGCTGGATGTGTGGGAAATAATGAAAAAGGATTAAATAGTTAAATGTTAAGTTGTCAAAAAATTAACTGAAAAGACAACTTATATTTAATTATTTAAAAAGGGAAACATTAAGCGATTTAGGAGTTCAATGAAATGAACCAACAAATTTATCTGCTCAAACAATATAGGTAACTGAAACATCCCAATTTATTTGCTGAAAGTACCATAAACAATTACAACATTTTGCCACAGAAAAAGATAATACTCAAACACTCATATGAGTAAGAACACCAATGATACACCTTAGAGTGAAGTATGTCTGCAGGTAGTTAACACTTCAGAATTTAGAAAAACAATGTTTAGTCCACTGTGTTGCAAGAATTGCAAGTTGATTATGGGCAATACTAGCTGGCAGAACTTAGGATGCTGAAGAAATGTCTCCCTGTCACTAGCGTGTTCCTTCCAACATCCAGTTGTAGGTAGTAAGGAGGTGTCACGTCCCAAATTTATTCTTCAACAATGGTGCTCGAGCGATTTTCCACTATATTGTGCCTTGTATGTAGCACAAAATCAGCACAATGCCCTTTCACCAACAATGCATGGTTAATTCCCTGCTCATAGCACTTGACTCCTATTGTTCGCTAGTGTTTTTCACAGTTATCTGACCTACAAAGGGACAACAACTGAATTATTTCCCACTCAGAATGGATTTAACAATAATTCCCAACACCAAGAAGGGTTTTCATGCTACCTGAGACTTTTGCACTGAGGTTTTCGTCTTAGGGCATAGTTTAGCAGTCAATAAATAACTCATCAAATTTCCAATTGATGCCTTGGAATGAATACTGGTGTGCCTTATATACTCATTTAGATCTAAACTTAAAGTGATCAACCAGCAAGAAATAGTCCCCAAATTGGGGCCGACCACAAAAAAGAAAATTATTATTATTATTTTTATTTTTTTAAATTAATAATATTAATATATTAATACTCTATTATTATTAATAAGTGTTACAAAACACTTTTATCAAACTAATCAATATCCTCCTCAACGATTGAAGGGGACACGACATTCAAAAAGTAAAATGATACAAAGTAACTTGAAAGGAGCTAAAATGATTATTATTTAAAAAGTGATTTTTCAATATAACTTTTGGAAGGTTCCATTGAGAGTTATAAAAGGAGGTTGAGAAGACTCATTTCGTTCATTCTTAGTTGTTCCTTTTGGTGAAACCCTCTTTAGGAGTCTGAGCTATTGTTTAGCTATTCAAACTAAGACAAAACCCTCAGGCGTATATTGGTTTTGTGGATGAAAACCTACCTAGCTAATCCTTGGTGAATTCATTGATGCAAATTTGAAAAATATTGTGCAAGAAAGCTATATTATTTTTTCCCAACTTGAGTTTGCACCTCAAATTGTTGATTGAAAGATTATTAGGAGATTTGCAAGCAATTATTTTTGAGATTTGTGAGGGTTCAAATCCTACCACTAATAGGCACTTCTCGCATATATTGCCTTCGGGATTTAGTGTGGATCGTGGGTTTTTGGCTGAGGGTGCAGCCCTATTTGGAGTATTTTCTGTCATATTGAAGCTGACCACCCAGCTACACGACATACTTGGGCAAAGTTGCAGAGTCTATTGCTGATTGAAGGGATATTTTTGTTGTTGTATCGAGGGTTTCTATTGTTGTTCACACTCACATATCATCTTGGCATTATTGCAAATATTCGCACTCTATTGTGAGTTTAGAAATTAAAATTCTCTTTGCTCATGTAATTCTGATTTCTGGAACGGTGGGTTATATTATTCATCTTATATTATTTCCAGCTCTTTTGAATGTTTGTCAACTGTTTGACAAAATGCCTTAGCTATTCTATGAATGTTGGTATAAATTTATGATGAATATAAATAATCTAGAAATTTAGATACAGCTGTTCTAAGTGATTATAATCAGAAGTTCTTTGTAATATCTTGCCTGCAAAGTGTTTGTCGAATGTCTGCAAGATAAAATCAACAATATTGCAAGTTTGGAACAAAAAAATTTGGTCAGGATATTGCATAGTCCTTTAAAAAGTGACTCTCAACATTGTATAATAGGCTAACCTCTAGAGTCGTTGGATTGGATCTCCCCCTCTGCTGTTATTGAATCCATTATTACCTCTCTTATTTTGATAGCCACTAGGAGATGTGTTCTTGTTGTTTGTAGCATCAATGTGGTAACCGTAAAATTGATTGCTCTCCCTAGGTGAAAAGTAGTTTTCTATTCTTACTTTTCATATTACTTGAGCACTGTCATGCCCCTGATTTGATCCCCATAATCAGCAACCCATTCCTTAATCAGCAGATCCAAATGAAGAAATTGTCTTACTACAGTAAGACTTCACAATTTCTTATTGACCCAAGTAAAAGCAGCAGATCGTGATCATTTCTGTGAGCAGGTTGTGATTAATATGGTGTGCAGATCGGATCATTACTGTGTGCCTAGCAAACAATGATTGCCTTATAGATCGCCTTCCTTCTCTTTTCCTAACAAGCGGTCTTCCCTAAATCAATTAAGATTAATTGGACTTAACAAGAGCAAATTAAGAGAGGCAGTTAGATACTGAAGGGATGCAATTGGTATCCAATAGACACATTCCATCACATTGGTCACAACCCTGAAGGGAAGTCACCACCCTACAAACCCAATGGATAGGTATAAGAGGAACACGCCAGCATTCAAGAAATGATCATAGAATCATTAGACTTGGTATTTCATAAGATATTAAACACTCAGCAGTTCAACTGAATATTGCAGTTTGGTACAAGTCTCCTGTGCATAACATAGTAAATGCTGTATCAATATATATATATCTCTGCACACTAATGATTACAATGCACTACTGTTATGATTGATTATATATTGTATCTAACTAATGATTTTTCTGCAGTTTATTTATTATATGTAGAATGTCTGAATAATAATGGATCCTTCATATGTTCTGGATGTTCTCAGCCATGGTAGAGGAAATGAGGATTACAAGAGGGATACGGTGATGGGGTACTCTCCTAGGTATTCCACTTAATGGTGAGGCCAGATGGTCCTATGAGGCCAAGGGGATACAGAGAGTACTGCCTTCAGGCTTAGGAGAGATGGGCTTCCAGGGCAACCTGTTGTAACCTCACCCCTCTATCATGGTGAATTAGCACACAAAGTCCAATCAAAGGGAGTGTTGGAACCCTAAATTTTGGCAAAATTTAGGGTCTCCTAAATGAGATAATTTAGTGAACAACCCCAAAAATGCACCCATGAATCCTGATCCCGATGAGCAATTTGACCTTCCAAATATGTTTACCACCCATAAATAAGCATGAGCACCCATATTCACCTTCCCACGGTCAGATTTGATACATATTTCAAGTGGCAAAATTTAGGGTGCACATAAGCTTGAGTCACACAACCTTTCCAAGTAGGCATTTTAGGGATTTAATATCTTTGTATCTGAGAGCCTTCATTCTAAAATGATTATCCTAGGTGATTCTCCTATCAACAAAATACCCCTGTACAAATTTGTATAATCCCAACACCTCATTTGCTATTTTTTCAAGGCCAATTCCATTTGCAATTTATTCATGTTGTTACTTGCACGGTGCAAAAAACTTACCAAAGTAGCCTTCTATTGGGATTAATATTTCTCACCCAGATTACCCTCAGATTAAACCAATTGATCCATGCAATTGTTAGTATGATTATGAACTCCTGTGCAAAACCCCAAACCCTCAACAATCCATTTGATATTTTTTCCGAGCTTAAACCAAATGCAATTTATGCAAATCTAAGACTTGCACAAGGTTGAAATCAATTACGGAGCTCACTTTGAAATTCAATATCTTTCACCTCAGAAGGAATTTCTCGGAGCCATCAGTTGCATTGCAATCTCTGGTTAAATGTCTACATGATTGCCAACTTTCGTGACCTCATTATATGATTGGGTCAGTTTTCAGCATTGATTCTGGATGCAAAAATCATGATTGGACACTTTTTACAAAATGTCAGAGTGCACAATTTGATAATGTTTAATCAGTTCATGACCACAAATTCACTCCGAATTGTTCCTGTCACCTGTTCAAATGAATTATTTGGTAATAAGTCAGAGCAAGGTTTGGAGCGTTGGTTCAAGAAGAATGGTTTATTTGATCATCAGATAAGGTTAGTACTGTTACAAGTTCATTAATGAAAGACATCTTCTTTATGAAAGTTGATAATTCAAATTAATATATTTGACATTATCGAAACCAAATGTTTACTATATGTGGGGATAAATGTGGTTCCCATGAGGGTAGAGCCCAGCATATAGTTTCAAAAGGAGGCAGACGAATGTCATAGCATGCAGAGACGAAAGATTGGTTTCCGACCTAAAGTTATTGTTTAAAATCAATTTGATTTAAATAACAACCTATTTAAAATAAACATGCATATATAGAGAGATGCAATAGCTACCACACTTATGCCAACCCTTACATATATGCTATCCACAAACTATATCTCACCCTTTTACATCGCTGCTTTATTAGCTTTCATGCTCTAGATTACCTTGCGTTCTCTCATGCTAGTCCCTATTACGCAAGTAATTGGTAAAAAATTGAATGTCTATTAACAATGAGCAAACGCTCAATAAATAGGATTACAAAGAATTACAAGAGGGCAAATTTCTAAAAAGAAACTGCCAATAAGATCGAGCAAGATCTTATTAAGATATTTACACTAAGTTAACAATATTGAGCATTAATAATAAAATAATAAAGTATTATTCTAATACCCTCCCTTAATGTTCAATCTATCAACTACACCAATAGACCCCCTAAATTTTACAAACTTATCTGGACTGAGGGGTTTTGTGAAAATATCTGCTGACTGCTCCAAGGTAGGAACATACAGCAACTGAATGGATTCGTCTTCAACCAGCTGCCGAATGTAGTGACAATGAAGTTCTATATGTTTGGTTCTTTCATGGAAGACTGGATTCTTGGCAAGTTTGAGAACTCCCTGATTGTCTGAAAACAAGGGAGTCGGACCTGCTTGAGATATTTGCATATCTCCAAGCATCCGGTGAAGCCAAACTGCCTCACAAGCTGCCTAAACAGCTCCTCTATACTCTACTTCTGTCGAAGAGAGAGCCACTACCTGCTACTTCTTACCAATCCAGGTGACTACACCAGATCCCAAACTGAACACATATCCAGAGGTTGATTTCCTGTCATCAACTGAGCCTACCCAATCTGAATCTGTGAACCCACTGAGTCAAGGATCATCACTCAGTCCATAATCTGAGGTGCCTTTCACATAGCGCAGGACACGCTTCGCTGCTACCCAATGATCAGCCCTGGGGGCTGTCATGAAGCGTGAGATGTAGCTCATTGCAAAACTGAGGTCAGGTCTAGTGGCAGTGAGATAGATGAGACTGGCCACTAGTTGCCTGAATTGTGTTTCATCTACAAGAGGAGAATCAGACTTGGCTGACAATTTCAGACCAGTCTCCATAGGTGTGTAAGCAGGTTTGCAATCCTGCATTCGAAACCTGTCAAGCAAGCTTCTGGCATACTTAGACTGAGAAAGGAAGATGTTGCTATCAGTCTACCAAACCTCAACACCCAAACAATAATGAAGAAGTCCTAAATCTGTCATACCAAAAGTGCTGCACAAATCCTGTTTGATTTCTGAAATCAAATGTGCTAAATTCCCAGTAATGATCAAGTCATCCACATAGACAACAAGAAAGAGAATATCATTACTAGAGTGTTTGATATACAGATTATTGTCTGAAGGACTACGCTGAAAGCCATGAGCAACCAAGTACTGATCAATTTTTATGTACCATGCTCGAGGAGCAAGTTTAAGTCCATAGAGTGCTTTCCGAAGTCTACACACTTGCGGTTTTGAACGGGCAACCTTGAAACCAGGAGGCTGCGTCATGTAGACTTCTTCCTACAATTCACCATTGAGGAAGGCACTCTTCACGTCTATCTAATGGACTTTCCAACCATACTGAGCTGCAATGGCGAGAAGAAGACGAATAGTACTCATCTTAGTAGTAGGAGCAAAAGTCTCCTCTTAGTCAATGCCTTCTCGCTGTGTGAATCCTCGAGCAACTAATCTGGCCTTATATTTATCTAAGGTACCATCTACATGATACTTGACCTTATATACCCATTTACAACTAATGGGTTTCTTCCCTGGAGGAAGATCTGAAAGAACCCAGGTGTGATTCTTCTGAAGACTTTGGAACTCAACATCCTTTGCATGTTCCCACTTTGGAATCCCTTTGGCCTCTGCATATGTTTGAGGCTCATAGATACTGTGGATGTTAGCCATAAGAGCAAAATTAACTGTGTTTTGTTGTTTGCCCTTATTTCTAGAAGCTCTACCCTCAATGAGCTCATCAGGACGAAGATCATTGATGGTCTTAGCCCACCATTTAGGCCGAAGAGTAGATGTGCCAACATCAAGAGCGGGAGGAATAACTGGAAGAGGAAGCGAATGAGGATAAAGAGGAGGAAGATGAGCATCTTCTGGAGGAAACTCATGTAGTGCATCATTAAATACAGAATCTGCATCATCCCTCCCATCAGGTGAACCGAATGGAAGACATATACCTAAGTCAGAAGCCTTCAAAGGTTGATCCTCAGAATGGTGCTGAGACGAGGAAAGCTGAAATGGTCCTCGTTCTTCATCAAAGACAACATCACGACTGAAGATAAGACGATCAGAGTCTACATCAATCAGTCGGTAAGCCTTGTGGTTGTCACTATACCCTGTAAACATGAGCTTCTAACTCTTGGAATCCAACTTAGTGCGCTTGGTATCAGGAATCCACACATAAGTTAAAGAGCCAAAAACTTTCAAATGGCTGATCCTAGGTTTGCGACTAGACCATGCTTCCTCACGAGTCTTATTTTTAACAGCATGAGTGGGTGACCTATTAAGAAGATAGACTGTTGTGAACACTGCTTCTGCCCAATATTTCTTAGGAACGTTTCTATGTTCCATCATAGACCTAGCCATTTCTGTAATGGAGCGGTTACGACGTTCTACAACGTCGTTTTGTTGAGGGGTGTATGGTGTCGTTAACTGATGTTTGATGCCATGTGTATCACAGAAAGTAGAGAAAGTAGAAGAACAAAACTCCGCCCCATTATCAGACCTAAGAGTAATAATAGAAGAACTAGACTCTTTTTCTACTAAGGCCTTAAATTTTTGAAATACAGTAAACACATCTGATTTGTGCTTAAGGAAATACACCCACATTTTACGACTAAAATCATCAACAAAAAGAAAGAAATACCTGCACCCAGTAACAGAAGTAGTATTCATAGGACCACATACATCAGCGTGGACCAGTTGCAGTACCTTAGAGGCTCGCCATGAGTCACCATCCTTGAATAATGTCCGGTGTTGTTTCCCAACCTAGCAAGCTTCACAAACACAATGATTCTGAGTCTGAATATCAGGGAGACCATGTACTAAGTCTTCCTGAACAAGCTGTGCAAGATAATGAATGTTCAGGTGACCATATCGCTGATGCCAGAGACTGCTGATAGATGAAGATTTAGCTGCGAAGGCATGCTCAAGAGAATCACCTATATCCACAAGTCTATATAGACCATGATCCTCAATGCCAACAGCTACAGTAGTGCTAGAAGCACGATCAACAATCGAGCACTTATGTGTACTGAAAATGACATCCAGCTGAGGAGAATGCCGCATAATCTGAATGACAGAAAGGAGGTTAAGTTCCATATCAGGAACATAGTACACATTGAGGAATATGAGATTCCTCCCTCCAGACTGTATCTGAACGTTGCCCTTGTCGACAACAGTGTACTCTTCACCACCTCCAAAAATAACTGAATCAGTGTAGGGAGAGAACTCAACAAACTAGTCACGCCTGTGAGTGAAATGACGAGAAGCACCAGAATCAATGTACCAGGTAGAAGACTTCACATGATCTGCAGGTCTTTTAGCCATGAAGGCATAAAAGGCAAACTCTTTTTGCTTTGTGTGCTCAGCAACATTGGCTTTAGGCTGAGACCCTCCCTGCTTCCGCTGCTCGGAAGCCAATCTGGTACGGCAATCTTTGATCATATGACCAAATTTGTGACAGTAATTGCATTGCACCTTCTTTTTCTTGGAACCATCCTAAGACTGAGAAGAGCCCTTCTGCTGAAAGGACCGGGATGACTGGGATTTGCCTTTATCCTTGTGAAAGGATTTGGCAGCAAAGGCATGTTCTGAGGAGGCTGAAGTAGCGTCACTACCAAACTGTTGTTTCCAATGATCCTGCTGCAGAAGTTTGGTGCATAACTCTAGAAATTTCAAATCAACATTAGTAGAAGTAATGTTGAGAGTCTCTATAAAGTGCTCATACGGTCTTGGTAGACTTTTCAGAGTAATGACTACCATATCCTCTTCCTCCATTTGTTGACCAATAGCTTCGAGCTAATCTCAAATGTCCTTAATCTTTGTAAGATGCTCCTGTAAGGACATGCATTCATCCATCATAATGGAGAACAGCTGATTCTTCAGAAAAAAGGCTCGACTCTTGTCGGATGTCTCATGCAACCCTTCAGATGCTTCCAAATTTTTGCAGCTGACTTGTTGGAAGGAATCTGAGGTAGCTGGTCATCTGTAACAGAGAGCTTGAGAAGCATACCAGCTTCTCGATTGCGATCGTCAAACTTGTCCTGGTCAGCTCCAGGTGTTTGAGGACGGGACTCCGTGCCCAAAACAAGATTATCCAGGCGGCGATATTCAAAAATAGTCAGCATGCGCTGCTTCCAGGTGTTATAATTTTTCCCATTAAATTGCTGACTGCCTTCCAACATCAAGTTGGTCAATGATGCCATCTTGCACGTTTCCCAATGCATGGAAAACGAAAAAAACCTAAGAGGCACTAGCACGGAATTCAAAAAATTTGAATCCCAATGCAAAAACAGATGCAGGTACAGACTTCAAAAAATGAAGTTCAACTGACACGAATTTCAAGAAAAAAATTCCGATTGACCCAAAAAAATCCGAAGACAATCCAGAAATCCTTGCGAAAAACCCAAAAAGAATCTGTTGTCGAAATCTAGATCCGCTGGCACGAAAATCGAGGCACCCTGAAAATTTTGACGACGACCCAGTTGAGATCTCGAAAAACCCATCTAGAATCTGCAATCAGAAAAAAATTTCGACTTGATCTGAAGGGTAAAAACCCTAGGCAAAAATGCAGATTTCCGTCAAAAAATGGCAGAAAAAAAATTGCGGGCGGAAAAAAAACACGTCACGTGGTTGCGCGAAATGCAGGAGAGACGGGTCGCGGGAGAGGGCAGTAAATAGCGAGAAAACCCTAGTAGCTACAGCCAAAACGAACTGCCAAAGTAGCAATTTCGAATAAACAAAGAAACTTTTCAAAAAAAAAATAACTTGGCTCTGATTTCATATTACGCAAGTAATTGGTAAAAAAATAAATGTCTATTAACAATGAGCAAACGCTCAATAAATAGGATTACAAAGAATTACAAGAGGGCAAGTTTCTAAAAAGAAACTGCCAATAAGATCGAGCAAGATCTTATTAAGATATTTACACTAAGTTTACAATATTGAGCATTAATAATAAAATAATAAAGTATTATTCTAATAGTCCTGCGTACCTGCACTATTCCATATACCATCCTCAGACATATTACATTTCTTTACATAACAAATATGGCATTTGACTTGTATCTCTTTTATACTAATATTACCATTGCCAACTATCCACCTTGCCCGAGCCATGGTTTGGGATCGAGTGTGTCAAGTGTTAAATACAATTGATAGGTGTGAAGCCGTGATCCATAGCCTTTACTAATTCTCTCCCCTCTTGTGTTGAAATGATAGTCATAGAACAGCCTGCGAACTATCAGCAAACAGAAATTTGGTTTCGCTAATTGCAGTGAATATAGGCACTGCAAGCAAATACAAACCTAAGCCGAGAAGCCAAATTTCACAACCTTTGCCGTTATCCTCTCAGCCTATGCCGAATTGGAGATTGCGAAACAAGTTATGGGTGACTGCCGAAGCACAGAAAACTCTATCAAAACCATGATAGATGTGTATGAGCCAAATGTGGAAGTGCACACAAGATGCATGAAATATTTGCCAGAATGACTCAGGAAATATCACCTCATGGATTGCAATAATCACGGGATGCACGGAATGGTTTTATTGAATAGACTTTTTGAAATTTTTTTAAATACAATATGCAGATGTAAAACCAATTGATAAAATAGAAAGCCTAAAGTGTGGACCAGTAATTGCAAGGATACGCATTGGCAAGACTTTGCTTATCGGGCGGGATTGGAAATGTTCCACCGATTTACTATGTCTCCGCGATAAAATTTGTATTTATAGCTAAAATTTTCCGAAAGGGGTTGACAATTGTTTTAAGTAAAGATCAAACTATTTAAGTAATCTTTAATTACCTAAGGCATATTGTAGGATTTTGCCAAGATCAAGGGCACAATGAAAAGCATAAAAAGAGAGACAATAGAATGACAAGAACAAACTGTATTCTCATCAATATGCAAAATGATCAACTGGATTAACCAATACAATGAATATAGGCCTGCTTATATAGGCAAGGTCATATGGATGTATGAGCACACAAATATGACATGTGGCTCAATGAGAAACAAGGGTAGGTAAGAAATATTAGGGGTAGGTAGGAGAAATAATATAATATTCCACAAGAGGTGGATGACCCACCGAATGTGGAGTGTAACAGTAAAATAAGACCACAAAAGGTGGAATTTCTCCTACAAGCTCTATCCCTATGTGCACACTTCCCTAAGTGTCTCAAATCCAAACTACAAAGAGATGCATTATCCTAAGTTAACTTAAGTAAAGTGTAATAATATCCAAAATGAATATTTATTTACACCAACACCCCCCCTTAAGTGCAACTTAGGGGAATGAAGACTCAAGTCAACAATGCAAGATGGGTCCCGGCTACTAGGCCATGATAGGTACCCATCTACAATATGCAAATGCAAGCAAAACCATGCAATGCAATCTCTCACAAACGGAGAAACGGAGAAAACCCAGTGGGAAAAAACTCCCCCCCAAAAGAGAGATGAATGTACAAAAGACTCTCAAAGAAGAAGGACAAAACCTCAAAGAGGAAAAAGTGCCCCCCATAAGAGAGGAAGAAGAAGTCAGCTGACCCCCCCTAATGACACATCCCGCACCCCCAAGAGAGCTCGCAACTGCTGGAACTTACTCTCGGTGAAAGGTTTGGTGAATATGTCAGCAACCTGCTCTGCTGTAGGACAATACTGCAAATCAATGCCCTGCTCTTAGATGAGCTCTCGGATATAGTGCATATGAATCTCGATGTGTTTGGTCCGCTGGTGCTCGACCGGGTTCTTCGAGATTGCAATAGCACTCTGATTGTCACAATGTAGAACTATCGGCCGTGGAGTGGTGAATCCAAACTCTGTGAGGATCTGTTGGAGCCAAATGGTCTCAGTCGTTGCGTTAACAGCGCCTCAATACTCAGGCTCAGTCGAAGAGAGAGCAATAGCATGTTGCTTCTTGCTCTACTGACAAATGGGGCCCGAACCAAGGTGAAAATTGTAACCAGAAGTAGACTTATGATCATCCAGATCCCCAGCCCAATCAAAGTCTGTGTAACCAACCAAGCGAAGTCCTGTGCCTGCTGCATAGTGAATCCCATAGTGATGTGTACCTTGGATGTAATGAAGGATGCGTTTGGCGGCTTTCCAATGAAGCTCATGTGGCTCCTGCATGAAGCGGGAAACCATGCCAACTGCAAATGAAATATCAGGGCGTGTATGGCTCAAGTAGATGAGACTACCCACAAGCTGACGATACAAAGTGGCATCAACTGGTGGAGAAGAACACTGAGCCTCAAACTTGACTCCTGAAAGAAAGGGAGTTGGGGCAGGCTTACAATCAGCCATATGAAAGCGTGCAAGTAGATCAAGAGCATACTTGGGCTGCGATAGTGTAATCCCGGAAGGTGACTGTGAAATCTCTATCCCGAGAAAGTAGTGCAAAAGACCCAAGTCAGTCATAGCAAATCTGTCATGCAAAGCAGATTTGACCCTGCTAATGATGGATGAAGTACTCCCTGTAATGATCAAGTCATCAACATAGAGCACAAGTATCAAGTGAGAGTCATCCTGTCACAAAATGTAGACATTCGGATCGGAATGACACCTGGTGAACCCTGCGGAGAGAAGAAAGGAATCCATCTCGGCGTACCAAGCCCTGGGGGCCTGCTTAAGGCCATAGAGAGATTTCCTTAGTCTGCAAACCAAGGAAGTATCCTGGATGAAACCCTATGGCTGCTCCATATAAATCTCCTCATCAAGGTCACCATGAAGAAAAGCACTCTTCACATACATCTGATGTACAGCCCAACCATGAGCTGCAACAATAGCAAGAGTCAAACGAATGGAGTTCATCTTGGCTACGGGTGCAAAGGTCTCAGTATAGTCAACACTTGCAACCTGAGAGAAACCTTTCGCAACAAGCCGAGCCTTATACTTATCCACATTACCATCCGCTACAAACTTGGTCCGATAGATCCACTTACATCGAACGATCTTTCTCCCCTTAGGGAGATGGACTGGATCCCATGTGTTGTTCCTCATCAAGGAACTATACACTTCCTCCATAGCTTGGTCCCACTCAGGAACCCCTGATGCTTCCCTAAATGTCTGTGGATCAGAAGCGGTAGCAATGAATGCATGAGGAAGATCCTGATGTTGTGATCGAGTTCTCCGTGTATCTGAAGGATCCCCAACAAGAGAACCTGTGGACTCAAGTGTCTGTCGAGCCCAACGAGGTCTAGGTGGAGGTGGAGAACGAGGCTCCTCAACTTCAAGTGGACCCTAAGGAGGTGTAACCCTGCGAGTCGGAGTTGAAGGAGTCTCATCATCTGAATCACTAACATCACTATCCACAATGGAGGAAGGTGGAGGAGGTAGAGAGGCTAAGCTAGGAGAGCTTTCCTCAAAGTGAACACTCCTCTCAATGAACACCTCATGTGTCTCTGGATCCATCAATCTATATGCCTTAACACCCTCAGGATATCCAACAAATATGCAAGGCCGACTCTGAGGTTCCAATGCCTTGCCTTTCTGCAGAGGTATGCGAGCCCATGCTGGACACCCAAAGACTCTGAAATGTCTCACAATCGGTTTCCTACCAGCCCAAGCCTCAAAAGGAGTAATACCTTGCAAAGCTTTGTGAGGAACCTGATTCTGGATGTGTGTGGCACAACTGATAGCCTCTGCCCAAAAGGCGGGATCAAGAGAACGTGCATGTATCATATAGCTAGCCATTTCTTTGAGAGTTCTATTCTTGCGTTCTGCAACCCCGTTCTGCTGTGGAGTGTATGCTACAGAATGCTGAAGATCAATCCCCTCAAATGTACAAAAATCCTCAAGTCTTTTGTTCACATATTCCCTTCCATTATCTATGCAAAGAATCTTGACCACTTTCCCTGATTGCTTCTCCACACGAGTCTTGAAGTCCTGAAATCTGTCAAATACTTCACTCTTATGAATAAGAAAGTAGACCCAAGTGAAGCGGGAGTAGTCATCAATGAAGGTGAGAACATAGCGGGCCTTACTAAATGAAGGTGCTGGAAATGGACCTGCTACATCGCTGTGAACAAGTTGAAGAACTTCCAAAGCTCTCCAAGCTTTCCCCTTATCAAACTTCTCTTCGGGATGCTTGCCATGGAACAACCTGAACATACACCCTCTGAAAAATTGATTCGAGGTAGACCTGTGACATGACCATGTCTTTAGTGCTTAGCTGCTGAAGATAGCGGTAGTTGAGGTGACCAAACCGCTCATGCCATAGCTTACTTTCTGAATTTGAATGAGTAAGCAAGGCCCTAGAAGGTGAACTTGGCACAAAGTGGGAGAATGAATAAAGCCTTGAGTTGTCATTGAATTGTCCCACTGCTACCAAGGCATCATCATCAAGTTCCTTTACCACAACTGAATCTGGTGTAAACTCAACCTTTTTCCCATTCCCATAGTGAGTGATTTGGTAGATGGAGAGAAGGTTGGTAGACAAGTTAGGAACATAGAGAACATTCTCAAATGTTCCATCATCCATGTCAACTGAACCTTTCCCTTCAACCTCTACTTGTGTATCATCACCTATGTAAATGTGAGGTACCTTAGATGGCTCCAATGAAGAAAACTGCTCCTTTGTAGAACCCATGTGATATGAGGCACCCGAGTCAAGTATCCATTGCTGTGAAGAACCTGTTGTAGCCACAAATGCTTGCCCTTTTCCCTTAGACTGTGAGGAAGAGGAAGGAGATGAATCCTTCTTTGTGTAGGCGGATGGCAAGTTGATGTTGTTTTTCTTGAGAAGATTAGTTAACTCATCAACTTGCTTTGCGTGGCATCGATGCTCATCATGACCATACTTCTTGCAATATACACAAGTTGGTTTATCCTTCTTAGGTGGTGTCCCCTTCTTGGAAGAGGATGAAAAATCGCCTTGTGATGGAGAGGATGATTGTCCTTTTTCCTGGTGTGGCTTAGACTTGGAGTGCTTCTTCTTTTTGTTGGAATCTTTGCCTTGACTTCCTTGATTCCCTTGATTAACCACCAAAGCCTTGGCCTTTGAAGACTTGAGAAGCCCCATGTTCAACAACTTAGATTGTTCCAATATCAACATTTCTGTGAAAGCATCAAATGAAGGCATAACATAGGAACTCCCCACTATCAAACGATGAGTTTGGAAGCTAGACACAAATGTTGCATATTCTGGTGCAAGCTTGTCCAACAAGTTGAATATCAACTGAGCATCCTTTTTGTCAATTCCACAATCCTTAAGCTTTGCTCTTAGCTCATTTGCTTTGGTGACATAATCTTGGATTGTATCAAAACTCTTGGGATCCAAGTTGGTGAGCTCATTGTCAATCTGATAGCCTCTGATTTCATCAACTTGACCATACAATTTCTGAAACATATCCCAAGCCTCTTTGATTGTTTTACACTTCTCAATGTGAAAAATGAGGTCATCTGATACATACTTGCAAAAAGTTCCAAGAGCCATGCAATTCTTTGTGAGCCATTCTAATTGAGCATTTGGATCAGGTGGTGTTGTTATTGTTCCATCTATGTAATGTGTGAGACCCTTTTCCATTAATTTACTCCATACTTTAATTTTCCATGATGCATAATTATGTGGAGTTAAAGGTGGAAATTTATTAAGACTCATTGCAACAAAAATGGAAAGAGCACAAAGCGAGGTACAATCACACAAGACACCCCCCCCAAATTCACTCAATCAAAGAACCCCCCCCAAAAGTGATGATTTGGCACTTTATAATTAGTGCGTATACAATGGGCCACTTGCAAAAAATGGCAAAGTGGACTTTTGATTACAATTTTACAACTGCTTCAATAAGGCCAAAAGAGACTCAAACTGATAATGCAAGAGATCTAAACTAAGATCCAAGCACATTACAAGCACCTAATAGGCCAAATAAGACCTATGTCTGAAAGTACAATTTCCACTCAAAATCTCTGAAATCTAATCTTAAATTATGAAAGTAGACAAAAAAACATGCACTTTCAAAAAAAACGGCACCTGAAAAGGAGGTCGTATGAGCTCAAACGAGGCCTTTGAAGTTGCAGAATTGAGGATTGGACAAGTACAGCTGAGAGAATCCGAAAATTCCGAAAAACCTGTGCACCAAAATCAGAAAATAACCACACCACTGTGAAGATCACGAAATTTTAGCCCATTTCAAAAAAAATTGCACCAAAAAAGGAGCAAAAATGAGCAAGATATGGCCTTTCAAAGTCGGACTGCAAAACTGAAAAACTCAATGGAGAGGGGTCAAAAAATTTCAAAAAGTTGCTGATGTGGCGCTAACGTCAGCAATTCATGAGCTTAAATTTGACGCCCGTCTGGCCGTCACAAAAATGTCATCTCCCTGCGTGGCGTTCGTACTGTACGGACATGCTGACTGTGTAAGCTAACTGGTTGTACGGACAGATGACGTGGCTCTGTGACTGGGCGTACGGTGGTGACCGCAGGCCAGTGGCCGCCTGCCACGTGGCGGGTGCGGGTCCGTCTGTTTAGTAACCGCTGGCAGGAGGATGGCGTCGCCGGAGGCGGGAGCGGGCTGCCGGAGTTGCCGGAGGAGGGAGCGAGCTGCCGGAGGGACGGAGACCGGCGGGCTGAGAGCCGAGGGAAGCCGGCGGCAGGAGCGAGGCGGCCGGCGGATGGTCTAGGCGGCCGGCGGCGGGAGACCTGGGCTCTACGAAAGGTGTGGGCGGCGGCCAGTGGGGTCCCGACGGTACGGTAGCTGGGCGGAGCGGGTCTCGGCGGCACGGGTCATGATGACAGCGGGTACACTTCGGCAGCTCCGACAGCAGGTACGACCTGCAACATGCAACACGCACAGGGTACAAGGGCACGGGGGGGTGTCTGTAGACCCCCCAAAAATATTTTTTTTTTTGTTTTTTTTTGTTTTTGTTTTTTTTGAAAATTTTGATCGCCCTTTGGAATTTTTTTAATTTTTTTGAAAAAAAATTTCGAAATCCGTACGATAATAGCCAAAATGGGGAGAAAAAATTTCTCACCAAAATAAGTCGACTTTATAGTCGAAATTTATGGAAACGGCATCCCGGATTCAACGATGATGTCCAAATCACTGTACGACGCCCCAAAAAAATGAAGATCCCCAAATCCAAAAATAGAAGCCTCCAAAATGTCTCCAAAAAACTAATCAATGAAGCCCCAATGGCTCTGATACCATGTAGGATTTTGCCAAGATCAAGGGCACAATGAAAAGCATAAAAAGAGAGACAATAGAATGACAAGAACAAACTGTATTCTCATCAATATGCAAAATGATCAACTGGATTAACCAATACAATGAATATAGGCCTGCTTATATAGGCAAGGTCATATGGATGTATGAGCACACAAATATGACATGTGGCTCAATGAGAAACAAGGGTAGGTAAGAAATGCTAGGGGTAGGTAGGAGAAATAATATAATATTCCACAAGAGGTGGATGAGCCACCGAATGTGGAGTGTAACAGTAAAATAAAACCACAAAAGGTGGAATTTCTCCTACAAGCTCTATCCCTATGTGCACACTTCCCTAAGTGTCTCAAATCCAAACTACGAAGAGATGCATTATCCTGAGTTAACTTAAGTAAAGTGTAATAATATCCAAAATGAATATTTATTTACACCAACACATATAATAGCATCAAAGGTGAAATATTTAAGAGGGGTTAAAAGGAAAATGAAGATGATGGGTATATAGAGTATTTTGGGGGGAGAAGTTATGTTGCACATAATGATATAGTAAGAACATTTCTACTCAAATGGTAAATGTTTTTACAGAGAAGTTTCCAGCAAAGGAAAATTATTTCACAAAATGAAGGGATTTTTAGAAATCATATGAGAAGAAATTCATTTTACTAATGGAATAAAATTGGGAGATAATGAATATGTTTTAATTTCAAATACTGAAAAGAGATTCTTTTATTTTGTTCATAATCTCATTAGAGCAAAATAATTGTTGGTTTAAAAGAGTATAGAAGTATTTGAGCAAAGAAGTTTAAAATATGAATGCCTACCAAAGAAAGTAAATCGAGAGGAAAATTATTTTAATCCAATAGACAATTTTCACAGAACATGATATGAAAATAAAATGGTTGAAGTGAAATATTTTCAAGGTGAATTATCTGGGTAAAGATTTGCAAAAGCAAGGATTATTTTCCATCAAGTGAAAGTTGTTACAAAAGGTTATGGTCAAAAAGAATTATTTTAGCTATCTTTACGAAATAAAAAGATAAAGAGATTAAAATTATAATATTTTAATCTATTAAAGATAGTTAATTAAAAATAAAGTCGCATTGATTGATGTGAAAGGTCATAAACCTAAAATTGAAATGTAAATTAATAAAGGTGATAATTAATACATTTTAGGGCAACAGGGATTTGTTATTAAACATTGTAACAGTTTGAAAAAGCTCCTTGATATTATAAAAGGAGAAATCAAAACCGAGAGATCAGATCAGAAAAAGATAGGACTTGATAATAGTTTCAGCATTTTCAGAAGTTCAAGAAATCATATCTGTTTGAATATTTTATGAATCAATATATATATATATATAGTTTGCCTTCATTTACATGAGTTGTGGATTAAGATTGCTTTGGGTATCAGTTCTCTGCGATATTGCTAGATTAGCAAGGTTACTTTAAATCTTTGGTGTGGATGTAGATAGAATCAATCTGAATTTGAAAAAGCAATATTGATGTAAAATTGATAATTTCCTTTGATAATTGTTTAATTGGTCTTTTGCGAATAAAAGTTAAACCCAGTTAAGCAAATTGAGATTGGTTAAATTTGCACACAAGCACTCAGGGATAGGACAATTGACAAGCTCGCTACGAATTGGGAGTTTAAAAATTGTCTCACTGGAGTTATACATGAATCCTCATAAGCAATTGACTCTGTAGCCCAATTAGGGTAGGCACTGATCAACTATTTAGAATACTATTAAAACACTATCCAGCTATCCTTTTATTTGTTGTTCAGTTAGAGTAGGAAATTAGGATATAGAAGATTGAGTAGAAGAAACAACATAGCTTCCACAACAACAATCTTGAACTCATCTGCAATCTTACCTTGAAATATAGTGCCATTCAAGTGGTAGGAAAACTATTTAGGAAGCTCATTAAATCTGCAATAAACATACAGGTACACCCGCCTAGGTCGTGCAGAGCCTAAAGTGAGAGAGTTAGCAATCTCATTGGTGCACTCTACAAGTTGGCCAAATCAATTAGGAGATTTCAGAGATAGGAATAGGAACTGACACTTCCTTAGAAACTTTCCAATCTATTGATTTGAGATCCAATAGGGAGTGGGACATGGATGGCAAGATGAGGGGGAACGGGATGTGGACAACTCACTCGGTACACCACCTCAGATGGATAGTATATCCGCTCTTGGGCCTAGGGTAGAGGATCCAAGACACCTTATCGAAGTCACCCTATCCTATTCTCTCCTATGGTTGAGCCTTCCAAACATCTTTAAAAATGCTTTATGATTAAATCGATATTTCTGCTATGAACTTAATTAAGATAGCTTGCCTATTGAATTATTGTTGCAAATGGTTCCTAACTTGTTTTGCAAGGCTTCAAATACGTTAGAGGTATTCCTAACCCAGCTTGTTTATTTGGAAATTGAGATTTAGGGCTAAATTAGGGCATTCCCAAATAGGGGACATTATAAGCACTCTTTGATTGAATGGCCTGTTATTTGGCATACGTCACAAAACATCTAAGGGCAGTTTGTTTTTGGTCTAGCCCTCTATTCTACAATCTATACACCTTATATTGAGGTTGTTTGATGGATTCTTCGTTTGCCTTCAATTCCTTCAATTATTTTGATGCATACTTTCAAAATATTTTATTTTTAGTTATTCCTGAAAATTCTCATCTTTATTACTAAATTATTTGTTCATGTCCTGTTGTTCTTGATTTTTAGTTTTTTATAAAGGTAGAATCATCATCTTGTGGAGGAGCATTCACCCCAGTCCCCAATAACTATCCTAGGCAAGTGAGTCAATGATCATCTAACAATTCTAGCCATAATGCTCAATGGCATCTGCCATAATATGGTTACACCCAAAGAAACGGGACTCAGACTCGGCTTGGACTCGGCAAGGCCGACCCGGACTCGGACTCAAGACTCAGAGTCAAACTCGACTTCAGACTCTGCTGGACTTGGGAAAGTGAAAAACTCAAGAAATTTAGAGATTTTTAAAGATTTGAAATTTGTTTCATGCACCCTTTATTGAATACACCTTAAAGACACAATAACATCATCAAACTTGACTCATTTGATTACATACACAAGTATACATCAATCACATAAGCATAAACACAAATTGTAGGTGAAGGAAATAACAAACATAGATTTATAAATATTGTCAAATGTATACAATATTACAAAACTCATGGAATAAAAAATCCATGTTATCATATGATCATCATCAAATGTTCCATACAAATACCAAAAGTAAATACAACTACAAGCCTATGGCTTAGAGGAGCCTGCACCCTCCGGCCTCGGCCCCCTGCGAAGGCATCTAAGGTAGGTCCTGGATGATTCGACAGCCATAGCCGCTCCCCATGACACCATGCCATGCTCACCAACATCAGGAACATCTGTGTCACTATCTACCTCTGAATCTCCTATCTTTGCTCGTGCTCTCCACTCCTCTCCTGCCATGGCTACAGTCTCAGCCTCTATATCTACCTGGTCGATCCAATCAGTGTCAGACTTGGAGGTTAAATTTTCGCTACTTCTATCGACACAGTTTCCCCCCATATTTTTCAACGGGGGTTTGGGGGCAGCGCCCCCAAGGTGGGGTCAATGGGCAACAGGGTGGGGTTGAGGGGCAACGCCTCGCGAGCCCAAAAAGACTTTTATTATTTAGTAAAGGCATCAAGTGTTATTTTTTTATTGGCTGACATGTTGTAACCCTATTTTTTCTCATTCTCAGGCGAAGGTTGTAGTGAACAAAGGCGAGATTATTCATTTTTAAAAAACTTTAAAAAATGAATTTTTTTTGGCCTTTTTTGGGCCTTGCCACCGGCCGAGTCCCAGGCACGGGACTCGCCGAGTTTGGCAAGTTTATGCCAAACTCGCCAACTCGGCAAGTTCACCCCCTAGACTCGGACGAGTCTGAGTCTGAGCTCACCATACTCGGGGGGCATAAATTGTACTCGAACTCGCCAAGTTTGGCGAGTCCTGGGCGATTTTCCGATCTCTGGTTACACCTCCTTGCCAAGTGAAATAAATAATTAAATAAATACTTTAAAACCAATAATTCTCATAATAAGGCATCTACAAAATAGAGAACCGACTCTAATACTAATCCATACAACAATGTGATTACAAACTAAAGAAAAAGTATAGATTACAAGAAACATACAATATAAAGTTTTATTTTCATGTCCACGGGCTATCATCACCAAAAGAATACTTGACCAGGCAAAGGACAGTTCCAAAGTGTATGATTGTCTTTCTTTATATAACATGTTTAATACCTCTCAATTTAGCTTTCTCTTGCAGCCATCTTTACCCTTGCACAAGAAAGGATTCAATAAATAACTTATAAGCCCATCTTTGGCAACATAGAGACCCATCGGTCATACCCCTGACTGGGCTCTAATATTAAACGTTATCTTACACACTGTTGTCTCAATTTTTGAACTTCTAAAAAATTGACAACCCCTACAAATTTTTACTCAAAATTCGTAGTTTTCTTCTCTAAGGCAAGTTTTATGAGGTTTAAAACTCATATTTGTTAATGTCGAATCATCAGTGGGTGTGTTTGTCATCGTTGTCCAAGTTTTGGTTGGTTTTTGCTTTCATTTTCCTAGCTTTTTGTGCAATTTCGGGTTTTGAGCTCTTCACTGCAAGTAGGAACTTTTTGCAGTCATTGCAAGTAGGAACTTTTAGCAATCATTGCAAGTAGGAACTTTGGTCCTATTTGCAAGTAAATCAACTTTACATGTAATCAGGGTTTTGAAACCCGTTTACAAGTTAGTTTGTTTTTATAAAGTATATTTTACATGCAATCGGGATTTTTAGGACCTGATTACAAGTTCGCTTTATAAAAGAAAAGAGACACACTTTGGTCACTTGCAATCCGGTCTCCAGAACCCGATTGCAAGTCCTTCATGTTTCAACTTTGCATTATACTTGCAATTGGGGTTTTAAGACCCAATTGCAAGCATGATATCCCATCGACTTCCTTCTTGCTATCATCTTCACTTGCAATCGGGCCTTAAAAACCCGATTGCAAGCCAATATTGCATGAGCGTTTTGATGTGCTTCACTTGCAATCGGGTCTTGAAAACCCGATTGCAAGTTTATACCTTCCTTGCAATCTTGCTTCATCTTCACTTGCATTCAGGTCTCCAGGGCTCGATTGAAAGTGTAAGCAACTTGCATTCTTCCAATTCCGTATTGCAAGTTTGCTGCAATCCACTTGCACTTGCAAATTACCTTCCAAAACCCAATTGCAAGGAGTCTCAATGCATGTAAGGGCAATAAGCAAAAGCCAGTGTTGTCATATGTTGATGGTAGTAATGATGTAAAATGAAAAGAGTACGCTGTCATACGCACAGAGAGGATCAAAATATCATGAACCATGAAGTAGAGAAAAGTGGCTAAGTCAAGTCCTATCTAAAATCAGGAATGACAATTCTAGTCTCACCATTGGGAATATATTTTTTCCTTTACTAAATGTGGAGGTCAATGCCATGATAAGAGAGAACTTGACAAATGAAGGAGTAGTGCAGCAGAGGAATGCATTATAGCAACGCTACGTGGTAAAAAGTGTTAATTTTAGGATTTCAGATTAATACAATGTTCAGAAAATAGAAATCTATCTAAATTTTTGGATTAATGTTGAATGCTGTTAGGATTT
Organism: Cryptomeria japonica; assembly: GCF_030272615.1. NCBI lineage: Eukaryota > Viridiplantae > Streptophyta > Pinopsida > Cupressales > Cupressaceae > Cryptomeria > Cryptomeria japonica. The sequence continues at coordinate 2,371,095 of NC_081405.1, forward strand.
CCAGAATTAAGCACAAGTAGAGAAATAAACAAAATGAACTCACAACACACAAGTGCCCTGGGAAAACCTCCTAGGAGGAAAAAAAACCCAGCCAAAAAGATCCTCGGATCTGATTATGAATTAAGCAGAATTTTCTGATTACAACTTATCTCTTAGGGCTTTGATGAAGCAATTCGCTTAGCAAATAGGTCAGCACACAAGTTGCTTCTTAGGTTATCTCCAATAGGTCTGTAGTTTGTTGTCCAAGTCTGCACTTCAACAATCAAATCTGATCTTTCAATATACACAAGTCTGCTACAGTTCTGAGATTACATGTAGGGCCAGCACCTCTACTTGAATGAAAACGCACTTTCAGCAGCGGAGATGATGATGAAGGAGGAGCTACAAAGTTCGCAGTTGACTGGAGATAATTCGCACCTGTCTGATGTATTTCACATTAGCTAATAGCAGACTGAATTTCACAAATGATGTGTAATTTGCAAGTGACTAATGTTTCACTTTACATCTTTATTTATACCCATATCATTCTTAATTAAGTCGGCCTTTGAATAAGGTAATTTTGGTGCCAAGGGTGTAGCGTGTCCTTTTAGGAGGCTGGGCCTATTTGGGGGTGGCGTGTGAGAAGGGGCCCAGCCCTATTTGATGATGGCATGTGGGAAAAGGGCCCAGCCTTAGAGAGTGGCGTGTGAGGAGAAGGGTCCAGCCCTAAAGGGCAGATTCCAATGTTGCCTTAGGCAATTGGAATCCGCTCTTCTCCCTATTTAAAACCAACACTCCCTCTTAATTAGGGAGAAGAAAATATAATCAAAAAATTGCTATCTTCCATCTTGCACACAAGCAAAGAATGGATTACATAATCAAAACATAGTAGACTTCCATCTTGCACACAAGCATAGAATGGAATTACATAATCAGAGGTCTTCCATCTTGCACACAAGCAAAGATTTGGAATTACATAACAAAAGATCTTTTCATCTTGCACACAAGTAGAGACTGAAGCCACCTTACATTGCCCGTAGAGGGTGGTGAGGATCTTTTCTACCATCTTACATTGCCTGCAAAAGATGGTAACAATTATTCTTCTCCCTAAGAAGACTACCACCTTACATTGCCGGCAGAGAGTGGTTGATGCAACACAATGCATCACTGGAGATGAGACTCCCTCTCAACCAAGGTCTCATTTTCTGAAATCCCAAGCCTGCTTCTGAAGTACACAAACTTCACCTTGGATAGAGGTTTGGTGAGGATATCTGCAGTCTGATCATCAATGCTGACATACTTTAGCTGAATAGCACCTCTTTGCACCATATCTCGAATGAAGTGATAATGAGTTTCCACATGTTTTGACCTGTCATGAAACACTGGATTGACAGACATCTTGATACAACTCTGATTATCACAATGTATAACTGTTGATGCCCAAGGTTGTCCAAACAACCCAGCAAGAAGCTTACGAAGCCACATTGCTTCTCTAGAAACAACACTTGCTGCAATATACTCAGCTTCAGCAGTACTTAGTGCAACAGAGGATTGTTTTCTGCAAGCCCAAGAGATCACTGCGGATCCTAAGCTAAAACAAATACTAGAAGTGTTTTTCCTGTATTTGACACTTCCAGCCCAATCTGCATCTGAATAACCTTTCAATGTTATTGAAGTGTTAAGTGGATACTTCAACCCATAACCAACTGTGCCTCGCAAGTATTTTAGGATGTGCTTAGCTACAACAAGATGAACATGTTTGGGCATGCTCATGAACTAGCTGAGGGCATTCACTACATAGCATATGTCTGGTCTAGTGTTAACTAGATACATCAATGATCCAAACAACTATTTGTACTCCGATGGATCTACAGAATCAGAGTTAGCTGCAGAAACACTCAATTTCTTTAAATTAGATTCCATAGGGGTAGACATAGGTTTACAATCCATCATTCTAAATCTTTTCAAAATATCAATAGTATATTTTCCTTGACTTAGAAAAATTTCGTTAGATCTTTGCCATACTTCTAGGCCTAGAAAATAATGCATTAGACCTAAGTCCTTCATTTCAAATTCTGAAGCTAATTCTTTCTTACATCTAATGATAAGTTCATCTTTACTAGTAAGAAATAAATCATCCACATATAGAAATAGAATTAGCATTTCATCATTAGATATCTTAAAGTAAATGTTAGAGTCAGCATCATTTTTACAAAACCCTAGACTTAACAAGTACTTATCAATTCTTTCATACCAAGCACGAGAAGCATGTTTGAGGCCATATAAAGTTTTCTTCAATCTGCACACATGAGTTTCTTTATCCTGAATCTCATAACCCTCAAGTTGTTCAATATAGACTTCTTCCTCAATGACACCATTAAGGAAGGCAGTTTTAACATCCATTTGATGTAGCTTCCAACCTTTAGCTATAACAATAGCTATTATAGTTCTAATAGAGGTGCATCTAGCAACAAGAGCAAATGTTTCTTCATAGTCTATGCCTTCCTTTTGAGAAAAAACACGAGCTACAAACCTAGCTTTATATTTTTCAATACTACCATCAGCATTATGTTTAATTTTAAATAATCATTTAGAAGAAACAACATATTTACCTTTGGGTCTAGGCACAATGTCCCAAACATCATTCTTGATGATTGACTAATACTCTTCATCCATAGCTAGCTTCCAGGCATGATGGTTCAAGGCTTCTTCAACATTGCATGGCTCAGACTCAATGAGATTGCACATCAATGCAGCGTAGTTGGAGAATACTTGCGGTCTCTTGGTTTCACGGAAAGTGCCACTGGGAGTTGCAAATCTTTTAGCTTCTTGAATGGTGTTTTTCACCCAAAGTGGCATCTTTTTGCTAACAACAATGTCACTAGGTATATCAGTGGGATTCATAGCCTCAGGTGGATCATTATGCTCTTGAGGTGGCAGTTCAACAAGCTCCGTCTAAATCTCAGGGTTAGTATCAACATTCATATCTTGATTGCCATTAACTTCATCAATAACAAGAGAACCTTTTGATTTCTTAAAGGCAATATCTTCTTCAAAAGTAACATCCCTACTTACCTCAACATACCTTTGACCTGGAATGTAGATCCTGAAAGCCTTGGAGGATTCATTGTATCCAACTAGCATGCCTTTCTTCCCGGAGGGCTCCAACTTGGTTTGCTTTTCCTTGGGCACATGAACATATACAGGACTTCCAAAAATTCTTAAGTGACTGATGTCAGGTTTGGATCCTGTGAAGGCTTCTTCAGGAGTCATATTCTTTAGAGCAAGGTGAGGACATCTATTCTGAATGTATACTGCTGCTCTGGAAGCCTCAGCCCATAGAAAGGTCTGCAAATCCTGATCATGAATCAGAGCCTTTGCAACCTCAACAATTGTTCTATTCTTCCTTCCAACAACTCCATTTTGTTGTGGATTGTATGGAACACAGAACTCCCTCTTAATTCTTGCCTCAACACAAAAATCATGAAAGCTATCAGAGGTATACTCACCTCCATTGTCAGATCTTAAAACATTTAATTCTTTTACCAGAGGTGTTTTTAGGCCAATGCCTTAAACTCTTTAAATCTACTTAAGACTTCATCAGATTTTTTAGATTTCAAGAAGCAGATCCAAGTTTTCCTAGAGAAATCATCTATGAAGATTACATAATAAAGAAACCCACTAGGAGATGCTATAGACATAGGACCACATAAATCAAAGTGAACAAGTTCTAATTTATCTTTAGCTCTATTTTCACTTTTATGAAAAGGACTTTTAACATTTTTACCTATAGCACAACCTTTGCATGTATCATCATGAATTTGACTGAGTTTAGGCATACCTTTGACCAACTTTCCAAGTGAGGGAAGTGTTTGATAGTGTAAGTGTCCAAGTCTTCTATGCCATAGCTCACAGGATTCGGGAGCCTCATTGATGAAGGCTTGAATAGGGTTAGCAGAAAGCTTATATAAACTATCATATCTATTTCCAATTACACGAGCAGATTTAAAACTAGATTTCTTAGACCAAGCAAATACTTTACCCTCAGAAAATGCAATTTGATAACCTTTATCTTCTAGAGCAGAAATGGAAATTAGGTTTCTTTTAATTCCGGGAACAAATAAGATATCACTAAGGTGAAGTGAAATACCAGAGTCTAAATTTAAGGAAGTAGTGCCAGAACCTCTTACTGAATATCGAGCATCGTCACCAATTACCACATGTAGACTGGTATCCTTTTCTACTAAGTCTGAAAGGTGATCACGATAGCCTGTGATGTGTCTGGATGCACCACTGTCAATCAACCATGTGTTACTGTCTGTGGGTATGTTGCTTGACAGGGTAAAGATGAATACGAAGACATCATTTTGTTCTGAGACTTCATTTAAATTGACTTCTCTTTGCGTGGGATCATTCTGACATTCTTTAGCATAGTGACCAAATTTGTCACATCTGAAACATCGAACACAAGAGATATCTCTTGCCTTCTTCCAAGAATGTTGAAAACTAGGTGGTCTGAAATCTCTATTCCTCTTGAGATAATACTTCTTCCAATTACCACCTTTCTTGCATTAGGTTGTGAGCATGTGTTGATCATCTACTTGAGGACTTTTGAGTTGTCCTCTTGTGATAAGACGTGACTCTTCTTGAATGCAATCATTTTTAAGGCGATCAAGGGTAGGTAACTCAGTTCTTCCACTTATGGTTTGATTAAAAGACTCCCATGAGTGTGGTAGACCATTTAGGGCAATCATAACAAGATCCTTGTCTTCCATGTTATGTCCAATTGTACCTAGCTGATTCTTTAATTCTGAAATTCTCATAAAATAAGACATAACAGAATCTTCTTTTGACATTTTGACATTAAGTAATTGCTGCCTTAAAGTAATTGCCCTACTGAGATTGTTAATTTCATAAGTACCTTGTAGGTGACTGAATATTTCTCTTGCAGTAGTGAATGAGGCAATGGAGGTGACTAGGTGGTCTTTAACTGAATCAATAAGGAGTTTTCTGGCCTTGACAGCATTCCTTTTGAATTGCTTTAGCTCAGCTACATCTGTAGGTTCAGTTGGCTCTTTCTCTTCTATGAAGTGACGAAGATCTTCTTCCTCCAAGGCAACCATGGTGCAAACCTTCCATGCAGCAAAGTTGAGATTTCCATCAAGCCTATCTTCAACTTTCAGTCCCATTGACCTAACCTGTAAATGAGACAACAACCTGGAAATAAAGGAGTACTAAATTCTAAAATTTGAAAGTTGATCTAGCCTATAGCTCTGATACCATGTTAATTTTAGACTTTCAAATTAATACAATGTTCAGAAAATAGAAATCTATCTAAATTTTTGGATTAATGTTGAATGTTGTTAGGATTTCCAGAATTAAGCACAAGTAGAGAAATAAACAAAATGAACTCACAACACACAAGTACCCTGGGAAAACCTCCTAGGAGGAAAGAAAACCCAGCCAGAAAGATCCTCGGATCTGATTATGAATTAAGCAGAATTTTCTGATTACAACTTATCTCTTAGGGCTTTGATGAAGTAGTTCACTTAGCAAATAGGTCAGCACACAAGTTGCTTCTTAGGTTGTCTCCAATAGGTCTGTAGTCTGTTGACCAGGTCTGCACTTCAACAATCAAATCTGATCTTTCAATATACAGAGGTCTGCTACAGTTCTGAGATTACATGTAGGGCCAGCACCTCTACTTGAATGAAAACGCACTTTCAGCAGCAGAGATGATGATGAAGGAGGAGCTACAAAGTTCGCAGTTGACTGGAGATAATTCGCACCTGTCTGATGTATTTCACATTAGCTAATAGCAGACTGAATTTCACAAATGATGTGTAATTTACAAGTGACTAATGTTTCACTTTACATCTTTATTTATACCCATATCATTCTTAATTAAGTCAGCCTTTAAATAAGGTAATTTTGGGCGCCAAGGGTGTAGCATGTCCTTTTAGGAGGCTGGGCCTATTTGGGGGTGGCGTGTGAGAAGGGGCCCAGCCCTATTTGATGATGGCATGTGGGAAAAGGGCCCAGCCCTAGAGAGTGGCGTGTGAGAAGGGTCCAGCCCTAAAGGGCGGATTCCAATGTTGCCTTAGGCAATTGGAATCCTCTCTTCTCCCTATTTAAAACCAACAAAAAGCAGTGACTTTCACTATTACAATAGCCAATAAAGAATGTTCGTTATCTTCAAGTTCAGTAGTTGATCTTTATAAAGTCACTGTCATTACCATTCATGGTCAAATGATGCAAGTTGATGTTCCTGGACAAAAACCTTCACCGATCTTGAATACTTCAAGTGTCAGCATCTTGTAGCAGCATGAAGACCTCTTAGACAAAGGATGATGTAAATAGAGTCGTGTCTCAGACACTTAGATTAGTTTCAATTATGCATTTGTAATTTTCCTTTGACAAATTACATGTAATGCCAAAAATTGTAATTGCAAGTAGTCACATTACTTGTATTCTTGTAACTTGTAATTACATGTAAACAAATTACAAGTCAAAAGACAATAGGACTGTAATTTGGAATAAGTCAAAGTTAGTTAGAATGCTCACATGTTTTTCTCACAGCCCCTCACCTATATATAGGAGAGTGCTCTATATAATTTTTATCTTTTTAACAAGCAAGAAAACTCTGCAAAAATTTACAGTGATAAAGACTTTGTGTTCTCTACTTGTAAATCGGTTCCTTGACCAATATAAAGAAGACATTTGAGTTTCAAACTTTGTGTTGAAGCCTTGCTCATATATCCATTGTGTTCTTATGTCACAATGATATACTTTTTTGAATATACTTGAGATTCTAGTGAGGTTGTTGGAAAAAGTTTTGATCTAATTTCTTGTAGACTTTGGGCTGCAAGTATTGAGGATTAAGTCAGCATAGTTAAGTGTTCATAATAGAGAGAGGTTACAAGACTTTGTGCTTGTAGTTGTTCCTATTTATATTAGTCTAGAGGTACACAATACTAACAGACTTTGAGCTGTTGTAAGTTGTACATTGTTATCATACTTATCATTCTAGAAGGTAGATAGGATAGTAGACAAGTGAAGACTTTGAGCTTTGCTTCTATATTCCCGTCCCGGGGAAGTGACGGAAGACTTTGCGCTTTCATGGAAACTTTGCTTCCTTTCATATAAGCATCTTTGTTGTTATTGAAATTTATTAGATTTTTGTATTTATTACTCTAGTTGCAATTTCTTTTCTGAAAAGAAAAAAGAATATCATATTTTCTGAAGAAAGAGAAAAGGATGTTGTTCCACCCAAATTAAATTAGTGTTTATATATTATAATTAATTTGTAATAGTAGGAAAGGGGGAGCCTTCCCTTAGAATTAGGAGAGTTTTAAACTCACACGCTGTGGCTCAAAACCATAATTTTGCACGCCTTCCCAACTGTACAAAATTTTCAACCAACACACACAATATTAAGTTGTTCAGTTTACTGTTTGCACTTTTCAGGTAGAATAATCCATAACAAAGATAAGACTTGCTCTTCAAAATTGGTGCAAGATATCATTATCTTCTTTATATTAAAGCTAAAAATGGCTTGCCAAGATTTGGAACTTGGGAGCTAAATTATGTTGCTGAAATTACAAAAGAATATAATGTACCAAAATTAGAGAATTGAATCAGACTGCGTTTTGACTCAATCGAATTTTGAACAGTTTCTTAGCAATGTCACACTATAATTTAAGGCATGGGATAATACACCAAGGGTTTGGGATTGAATTATACTGTTAATGAAGAAGATGATCTGCCAAGAGAAAAGAATTAAATTAAACTGTGGCATGAATCATTTGCCACAATTTCATACTACTGCTGAAGAAAAAGTTCAGTAAAGTCATTGCTTCAGAAATAACTAGCAACAACAGTAAAGCACAAGATCAACGCAAAATCAACTGCAGAGACTAAATAGTGATCTTTTCACAGATGAAAAACATTACAGGCAAAAAAAGGTGATGTAAGGCTATTCGACTGCATTAAATTCCTTGCAAAATAGTTTCTAATATTCCTAATGCTAATACGAAAAAAGGAAATTAGGCTATTCGACTGCATTAATTTCCTTTTTTTGTATTAGCATTAGGATTATTAGAAACTATTACACAATGCTTCAAATATTCCTAATGCTAATACAAAACATTGTGGCATACAAAATTTCCTTGCAAAATTAGGACTACACCTAATTGTCTTAAAACATTTATCGTGTTTTATTCCTAAAGTTCGGCAAAAAGTATCCTCCTTTGTCGGTCTCCAAAATAGAAAGCTAGTGTGCACATGCTAACACTCTGCATACTTTAAAATTTGCTGATTTGAATCTGTTCAGTGCCCTTAAATGTCTATTTTGCATTTTAGACAAGGTTTTTGGCTATTACGCCACATTGCAACGCTTCAGAGGGTGTATAATAATGCCCTGATTTGGAATTGCATAAATAATGCCCATTGAATTCATGATTGGATCAGACAAACAAGATGGATAAACTCCTTATCCAATAGTTTTCTAATTGCATGCTATTGTTCATTCTATCTACTAAAAAATTTCCTTAAAGAGATCTCCAAGCGGGCTTTTGAAATACTTCTTACTATGCAATCAAACTTATAGCCATCTACATACCTCGCGACCATTCGAAAAAGAAGAAAAATAGTAAGGACTTAATTTTCATCAAACAATAGATGCTATGCCTTTCAATGGCAATTTTTTGACAATTCAATACCTTAATTTTCAATTATAAATTATATGGCATCCAGTGAGAACAAATCACCTGAATTTCGTGACGTATGGTCGAAAAATCAGTAAATCGCTGCCCTGGGAGATGCGAGAATTCACCCCACTCCTCATAATCCAATTCATCATCCTCCGGCAGGGGAATTTGAACGAGCTGCAAAACAAGAGGCCTCCTTGTGCAAATATCTGAACCCCTGGGAAGAAAATCACGGCCAACTAGGGCTTCCAGCACACTTGTTTTCCCGCTGCTCTGACTTCCTACCACTGCCAACTGAGGGAGATCGATCACGGAATCACTTCCAAGTCGAGACAGTATGTCCTGCAATTTGCTGATTGCAGGAATCAGCGACTGCCCTAAACTCGGAGTCTTGCTCTTAGTATCTCCCTTGGCCATTGATGTCGCGTGATCGAATCTAACCGCTGTGATAACAAGTAAACCGTCAGGTGGTGTTGGATTGTTGAGTTGCGTCTGTTCCGTGATGCCGTCTAACATCGATAGCCTGCAGAGTGCTTGTGTGGAGTGCTTTCAACGTGGCGTTCGTTACCACAACATCAATTGACGGAAAACGGATACATTTCAGTGTGGGGTCACAACGAGATCACACAAAAGAGTTAATTATATAGATAGAATGAATGAGTGACTTTTAATGAGGTCCACGAGATCACTCCATGGGATCGTTAATCATTTTCAAGTTCTTTTCGTCGTAAGTTCTTTTGTTGTGGATCTTGATTTACCTTTTCAAATATTTCTTTTAGACTAGACCCCTTCAAAATGTCTTCATATTGCATATGAATATCTTCATATGTTACACACTCAAAGATGAAGTGTTATTCAGTTTCAACTCCCTTTATTGCAAAAAAGACAAACTATTTCCTCACAATCCTCCTTTGGAATCGTCCATCTACCCATCTCACATCTTAGATGGTGGAACCTAGTTCTGATCTGAGCAACAAGAAATCTATCCTTTCCCTTATTTGGCACCCTTAGATAGTCTTTATCCCCATGCTCACCCAATAAGTTAAAACTCTTTGATATAATGTGTTTTTTTTCGGCCAACCTACTTTGTCCACATCACAGTTCTAAATTTTTCAAATACAAACTTTTTAATCACCTCATTATTATGTGGACAATCTGTCAAATTGATGTTCCACTTGCTAATCCATTTAATGTTTTGTTTCATCTAAGTTTTCTTCCTCCTTTTTAATTCCTCTCCAACCACCATTTTTGGGCCAATGTTGCTCATCTATGTTTTTAACTTTTTTTAATTAACTTATCAAACGAACTATAGTTGAAGCCTCTATTGGGAAGATTCTCGCTTTGGCTAGAAGAATCTCATAAGGAACTATTGACTTGACCTTGAGATTGTTGATGATTAAGTGTTTTTGGATTCTTTATAGTTGTCTCCATTTGTGGTTTGACATGCTACTTCCTCAAATTTCACAACCATAAAAAACAACTGGTGTAACCAGCAAACCAAAGAGAGTTTTCATGGTTTTTCAATCCCATAATTTCGCTTTCCTACATTTGTTTTGCAAGAGGTAAGAGGTCTTCCAACCTCTTTGAATCCTTTTTGATCTACAAGTCTCCCAACTGAGCCTATTGTGCAAATCAATTCCCAAGTACTTGTATTCATCTACTATCTCCAATGGGTAGCCTTCAAACATGAAGGTGATTTGTTGTTTTTTTCTTATCAGAGAGAAGATCATAACTTTAGTCTTGCTGGTATTAACTTGCATTCCAATTTCTAAGCAAAAACATTCAAGTGCCTTCAAGTGATCCTTCAAATCATTTGTTGCTTTACTAATTAGGATGAGATCATCTACATAAAGAAGCAACTACACAACTTACCCTACAAGTTGGATACCTTCCCCAGTAATCTTGTCTAGCCACTCTTCTAGTTTATCAATATAAAGGCCAAATAAGGTTGGGGAAATGGGACATCCATGTTTAAATCCAATATTGTTGCTAAAACATTCAGACATTCATTCATTTGTTCTGATTTAGCTCTAACTTGATCATAAAGTTTATGAACTGTAGCTCTAAGCTCATTAGGAATCTCGAGTTCCTCCATTATGCTCCATAGTTTGTCCCTAGAAACTATGTCAACGGCCTTCTTGAAATCAACAAAGCAACAAAAAGCCTCTTTCCCTTGAGAATCCCAAACTTTCTTAGTAAAATGCCTAAGAGTGGTGCAATGATCAATGGTGAAATGCTTTGGTCTAAAACTGGTTTGCCCTTTTTCTCATTTTTCTTCTTTTTATGTCCAATTGTTGATTCTAAGCTCAATCATGCTCTTGAAAAGTTTTCCAAGAAATAGATTGATCATAATAGTACAATAGTTAGAAGTGTGTGTGTGAAATTTGGAATCTGTATCTGAAACACAAACACTCAATAAGTCATTGCATGCATGGTTAGTTGATCAAACTCAATGAATGTAAAACCATAACAAGTTGACCTATTGCCTCCTAAAAGATGTGAGTATAGATTTGCTCTCAGATTTATCTAAGCAATACCAATGACTAGACTACACCAAGACAGAGGATTTAATCTATATGAATGCAAGATTAAACAAATTAAGCTAGATGGATGCAAACTATAATATCAAGTTATATGATTCTATCAAGCTAACATGATTAAGCTAATATGATTAAGCTAATATGCAATAAGCTAAGATGCAATATTCTCATTGACTTTAGGGCAAAACCAACAATAAAATCTCTAGCCTTTTTTATTGAGAGACGAGAGCCTAAATTTATAGAAAATCCAGAGAAAGCGATGGTCAAGATTGATTGTTGATGAGCAGTCAAGATTCTCCCAGAAGTAGCACAATCCAGGTGATTTGATGTGATTGGTTGCTTTCTTCATATTTGAAGGAGATAAGATTGAACTAAAATCGAGATGAAATAAGAAAAACTGATTTATTCCATTTTCCTTTCTTAAAGCAAGCTTTCTTTGATTTATTCCCTTTTATTCAATTTTGCTCCTTTTTTGAAATTTCTTTTTCAAATTATCACAATTTAATTCATTTTTCAAAATAATTCATTTTTTGTGATTTAAATGGCAAATTAATTTATTAATTAAATATGCTAGGATATTTACTTAAATAAAGGATAATTGATTAAAGAGATTTTGATGATTTATTTAATTGAAAATATTAGTTTGCCATGTGACATTTATGATTTAGGAATTAATTAACTAGGTGCTCAAAATTGATTTAATTGCCTTTGGTTAGGACCTCGGTGATGTAGTCGAGATTAGGGGCCCATGGTTTAGATGACCATTTTTAGGGTATTAAGGATTATTAATGTCTCCACTTTTCTGTAAAGGAATCACTACCATGCAATCGGGAGGCCACATTGAGTGATTTTGTTAAAAATATTATTGATGTGAGGAGCAAGGAGCTCTATTTCCCATTTTAAAAACTCATCCAGCAACTCATCAATATCCAGCGCCTTACCACTTGCCAAGTTCCTAATACCATGCCTGACATCTTCTTCCAAGAAGACCTCTTTTGACACACTAATTATAGGAGGTTTGTCTCTATCATGATAATGCTCATAGAGGAGCTTAACATAGTATAACCAAAGAGCATCAGTGATGTTGTTTTCAACTTGCTTTCTCTCTTTCTTTAACTCCCTCCAAAAGTCTTTGGTGTTGTGCTTACCCAACAAAATTAACTCCTTCCTTCTATCCATCACATAATTTTCTTTTTTTCAAATTTATCAAATTCTTATACTTTAATTTGCTTTCTTTGCTTGATTCATTATCTTTGAAATATTTTCTTGTTGCCTTGCACTCTTTGTCAAACCAAGGATTAGCTGGACAAGAATTTAAGACCCCATTCTTAGGTTGAGATCTTTTGCACATCTTTAGTGCATTACGTGATAACTTAATGATGAACCACTAGTACCAAACTGGTACTGAGAGAGGGGGCGGGGGTGAATCAGTACAAACACAAATACAGTCCAAAACCAGTTTGACAACAAATACTCCAAATGACTGGCAAACAAGAATACGTGTTCAACACAGACTGCAACAGGTAAAGCCAAGAGTGTCTAAAACAAGCATTGACCGGTTGAACACTTAGCTTTTCATTTAACTCAAAACAACACTACTATTTCACCCTCATGCATGAACAGGTAAACTATCCTCTGATCGTCACAACAGTTAGTTCAGTATGCTTTATAGACAGGCATAAAACACAGAACCATCATATGCTCAACAGGTAATAACAAAGCATCACAAGATAAAAGCATCACACATGACACATATTTTTTCACGTGGAAATCCAACTGGGAAAAACCACGGTGGGGATGAATACCCACGAGCTGCTTTTGAACTCTTTTGAAGTCCGCTTTGTTAGGAGCCTTGTCTGGTTAAAGACATTACAATAGGTTTTGCTAGGAACCGATCCTGTTAGGGATCACCCGGTTAAGGGTTAAACCCGGTTAGGGTTACCTTGTTAGAGGATTTCTAGAACTCAATAGCTAAAGGATCTCCTGAGCTCTATAGCTTCTCAGAACTCATTAACCTCGAGTTACCCGGTTAAGGGATTTGAATCAAGCCTGTTAAGACCACCCTGTTGGGGGATTTTGCATCAAGCCAGTTAAGGCTACCCTGTTAGGGGATTTCACAACTATTGAAGTGGTTAGAGATCAACAGGAATTACAATGATCTGATAACAACACTCAATGCTAATGCAAATCCGTTTTGGCTCCTCTTCTCCTTCTACACATTTACTTTGCAGGTATCTCTTTTCTCCTTTGGTCTGGCAAGAATCATGTATCTCTTCCCTTGGATACACACTCACAACTTTTGCCAACAACCTTAGAAAGAAACTCAACATCGACCTTATAGGAAACAGACAGGTCGATAGCAAAACCCCTAAACTCTAAACCTGTTAGGTTAAGCAATTCAAGCGGTTCAATCCTGACCGTTGAATCATACTGCTTTAAATGCAACAATCTTGAATCGATCTCAAGGCATTCTCCATTGTCTATTTTCCACTGATTTCATAGCGGCTGATAACCCATCACGTGTTATCACCGTTTGACAGACTTCGCACATTCCCAAGGTAGATAGGAATAGTCTTCTTCATGCAAGATCCTTCACGCGCACAGAGCTTATGTGGCAACACAATCTGTCCTCCATTATACTGCTAACTCATCACACAAAGATCACCGATTGAGTCACACAGGCTTGAGGTGCTCCAACTGGAAATCCTGAAGTGTGAACTACCAACCAATTGGTAGTAACACAATGCTTCCACGTGTCGGTTCCCATAACTGCATGCCGGTTCATCTTGAACAAATATGTCGCTTCACTTTGGCATATAAACCTATTCATACATATGCCGGTTCCTCTCTCTTTTCACCTATCACATGTGTCGGTTCACACCATGTCTCATATTGACATCAATGACAACATACAATATCATTATGTCTTCATGTCGGTTCACATAATGCCAACATTACGAAATATCGAGATCAACTTATTATTGTTGATGTGTTGTTTAAGAGTTGCAATAAAAAAAACACTTAATTTTTATGATTCACATGGATTTTACCGTGCATATGCACCTATCTATGCTTGTGCATGCTCTACCCAAGCTGTTGGTTGTTAGTATGGATGGAAAACTTGACAAGGATAGGCAAATGGTCTAATTTCAGCTTAATAGGGCAAACCCCAATATTAAACTCCAACAACCTATGGATAGAGCATTGAGAGCAAATTACATAATCCACCACACTTTGTCCATTGTAAGTTTTGAAGGTAATACCTCCAGATTTTGGCCAATATTTCATATCATTGCAAATAACCATACAATATAGACTACATAGTCCCAACAGCTCTGCCCCAACATGTGAGATACTCTCATTACCATCTTGTGAAGTCCTTCCTAGAGGTTGATCTTCATTTTCATCCAACCATAAAGGGTTGGTGTCCTCCCTTTCTTCTCTACCCAATTGAATAGACTAATTATTGGCAATCCTAGCATTGAAATCCCCTAATAAAACTATTTCACCAGAAGTGATGAATTCAGAAATGTCTACGAGGTTAAGGATAGTCTATAGGACAGTTTGTCAATCAAATCAACTTTGCAAATCAATTCTTTTTCTATGCAAGTTGATGATGAGCACCCTCAACTTCTCAATATATTCCTTGCTGAAAAATTATACCATGAGCTAGCAGTTAAGATATTAATAAATTTTCTTCGTTGTTCTTAAAGGCATCACACTCTAAGATAAAATTCTTTTTAGTTTCCGTTTTCCCAAAGGTGCAAAAAGTGCACTCTTTCTTCCTAAGCCTCTTTTGGCCTTTTCCAACGCCTGGTCTCACAACAGAGTTGATGAGAATTAGTTCTAAGCTGAGCAATAAGAATTTAATCTCTCCATGACATATTGCCCCTATGTAAACTTTTTGAAGATGATCACATGTGGGATTGAACTCATTAATATAATATTGTTTCTTTCTTCCTAACCCAATACCCCAATCCTCTTGTTGAACTTATCGATAACAAAAACCTTTATCTCTTTGTTATTTGTGGGATACATTCAAATAAATGTTCCATTTACTCATCCATTTGATATTTTGTTGCATCCAAGTCTTCTTTCTTTTGCACAATATGTCATTGAAGACAACTTTCGACCATTTACCTTCTTCCATTTGCTCAGTTCTTTTTAAATAGCTAATGAGACACACCATAGAAATTGCTTCAATAGGAGTAACTCCCATTTCATTTAACATGATATCATAGGGATGTACTTTTAATTTTAAACTTGCTTCTGATCAAACATTTTTGAATTCTCTCAATTTGCTTTCATTGTGAGATTGAGGTATTGTCGGCCCATAATTCAAACCCATAGAGAACAATCAGTAGCACTAAAAGCCCAAAAAGAGTTTGTATGGTTTCCAATCCCATAGCTCTACCTCTCTACATCTATTTTGAAGAGCATAAAATGTTTCCCAACCTTCTAAGGTTCTTTTCTTCCTATAGCCTTCCCAATAGAGATTTTTGTTGAAGCCAATTCCAAGATATTTATAATTTGCAACTTATTCAAGAATGCTACCTTCAAAGTAAAACTTATGCTAATTTTGTTTTCTTCTATTAGAGGAAACCATGACTTTTGTCTTGCTAATATTAACTTGCATTCCCACCATGCTGCAAAAATGCTCAAGGGAAAATAAATGATCTTGCAAACCAAAGCTGGATTTAGCAATCAAAATGAGATCATCCACATTTAGAAGCAACCTTATCACAAACTCACCCAGTTGAATACCCTTGCCAGTTTGAATGTTTAACCACTCTTCAAGTTGTCAATATATAAGCTAAACAAGGTGGAAGATAAAGGGTGGTTTGACCCCAATATCACTCCTAAAACTCTTTGAAATGTCAATTGAAGTTAAGATTTTAACTCTAACCTCTTCATAAAGCCCATGGATAGTAGCTCTAAGATGCATAGGAATCCCAAGTTCTTCCATTATGTGACAAAGTATATCCATAGGAACTGTGTCAAAAGCCTTTTTAAAATCAACAAAGCAACAAAAGACTTCTTCCTTTTTCCTCCCAAACTTTTTCAATGATGTCTCTCAAAGTAATACCATGATCAACTGTGGAATGCTTAGGTCTGAAACCAACTTGTCCTTTTTCACATTTATGATTTTCTTCTGCTAGTTTGCTAATTCTATTTTCTAGCATGTTGTCAAATAATTTTGCAAACAAAGGATTAATCATTATCATCCTATAATTGGATGGGTTATTGACATCAACTCTCTTGAAAAGAGGTATAGATAAACTAGTTGTCAGATCATTAAGGACCTCTTATTAAATGATGATGTTGAAAATTTTCGTAATGTGTGGTGCAAGAGGTTTCATGCCCCACTTGAGATACTCTGCTTTAATCTCAACCAAGTCTTTTACTTTGCCAACACCCAACTTCTTAATACCCATCTCGATCTTTTGCACGGTGAAAATATTTGTAGTAATGTTGACCAAGGGTGGGGGGTCCACCTCAAAATATTGCTCATAAAGTTGCCATGCATAATCAAACCATTGAGTAGACATGGTATTATTTTCGATTTGTTTCTTTATTGGTTGATGTTCTTCCCAAAATAACTTGGGGTTATTTTTGCTAAGAGAAATTAGGTCGTCTCGCCTTGTGATCATAAATTTATTTTTTTTCTTCCTTCGTAAGTTTTGTTGTTTATCTCTTCTTTATTTGACTTTCTTAAAATTCTCCTAGCCATTTTGCATTCCTCATTGAACCATGCATTAATTGGAAAGCAATTTGCCTTAGTTTTTTTATTTTTGTTCTTTTGCATTTTGTAAGAGCCTCATGGATCAGATTTGCTAACTCATGACAATTGAGATTATGTAATGGAATTTTCTCCTCTTAAAAACTATCTCAAGTGTTACCTTGAAGGTACTAACATTTTTTTTGAGTCAAAAGAATTCTGCTCTTTGACTGTGGTTGTTGAGAGCATAGAGTTTTTACCCCATGTTGCTTCTTTTCTGTTCACAAAAAACTTAAATAAATTGGTTTGTGATCTGATTTTAGATCCCAAAGATGCTCACCAATCATAACTTCCTCAAATTTTCTCGTAAGCGTTTATGGTGAAAATGGAAATAACAATGTTGAAAGACTAAATGAATTCAACCACAAAACCCTAACCTAACAACAACAAAGATCCAACATAACATATGAAGATTACTTAAGACAATGCAAATCAAATGAAATCACAAAGATTATACCATCACATGTCCAATAGGGTTTGGATCTCCATTCTTCCTATCTCCATTACTGTTGCTTGATATATTTGCTCTTAGATTTTATGTGCACAAGAGCTCAACAAAGAACGGAAATGTGGTTGCAAGTAGGATCGCATATGAAAGTTCAAAAGCGTAGTGTAGTCGAGTAATCATCGGGGCTGAATGCATAGTGAGTGAGGGTTTGATAATGAAGGAAACATCTCCTTATATAGAAGACACTATAAGAAATGGAGGGATAAGATTGATAGGTGTAAAAGAGGTCGGCTATGATTAGAGGGTAGGTAGAGAAAATAAGAAAATAATGAGAGGGTAGGTAGTGTATGAATTAAGAGATGAATTACATGTGTCATGGGTAGAAAAGGTTAATGAATTAATTAAATAAATAAAGATTTATTTAATTAATAGAGGAAGTGGTATCAATTAAATAAATAAGATATTTATTTAATTTAGGAAAAGGATAATTTAAATAGATAAATGTATTTATTTAAATGAGAAATAAGGCTAGAAGAGGATAAATGAATTAATTAAATAAATAAAGATTTATTCAATTAATAGAAGAATTAGGCTAAAATAATTAAATAAATAAAGATATTTATTGTTGGATTTTGCCAAGATCAAGAGGTCAATGAAATGTACAAGATAGAGACACAATATAGGACAAGAATAAACTGTATTCTCATCAATAGAAAATGATCAACAATCAACTGGATTATCACCAATACAATGAATAGAGGCTTGCTTATATAGGCAAGGCCATATGGATGTATGAGCACACAAATATGACATGTGGCTCAATGAGAAACAAGGTTAGGTAGGAAATAGGTGTGGGTAGGTAGGAGAAATAATATAATATTCCACATGAGGTGGATCACCCACCGAAGGTGGAATTATCACTCCACAATAAGTGGATATGATAGTGTAATAACAAGATCAACACCATAAGAGGTGGAATTTCTCCTACACACACTATCCCAATGTGGCACAAACACCCAAGTGTCTCATATCCAAACTACTATGAAATGCATTATCCTAAGTAAACTTAAGTAAGTGTAATAATATCCATGATGAATAATTATTTACACCAACATTTATTTTATTAGACATGACAATTTTAGGTGTCTACATTTTTCCCCTCTTTGAGACAATGCAGCTTGTCGCGTTGTTTCAAAGAAGATAAGATGAACTGATACAAAGTTGCCCCAGGATGGGAATGATATGCCCCCTCGAGAGATTGGATGAAAATGTCTAAAAAGATCGCAGACAATCTCTCGATATGAAAGAAAGGCTAGAAATGACTGACCAAATAGGATAGAGTGACAGAGTCACAGGATAAAGAAGACTGACTCGGGCTAGGGCTAGGGCTAGGGTAGTCTATAAGATAGACCACAAGGGAACACATCCTCATTGTCATCCACACATCCAAGAGATCAAAGTGCAAACAGAATTGAGCAGCAGCAGTCAGCAACGATGGCATTGGTGCATAGATTCGATCGCATTCGCCGATTTTAGAGGCCAGCAAATGCAGGAGAGTCGATAAGTACCACAAAACCTCCTTGTACTTTGTCGCAATAAATGTTGTCATAAATGCATGCTAGGTAGTGCAATAAATGCGCTTTAGGATAATGTCAAAAAATGTCAAAAATGTGTAGGCGTGTCTGCGTTTGTGCCAGGCGCGTCTATGCAATATGTAAGTGCGTTTATGTCTTCTAGGTCAAATTAGCAGTTCTGTGATGAACATATGTTGTCGATTAGATAAGCTGTTGAGAGGAGACACTCAAGCAGGTCCTCTAGGGAAGACTAGAATAGCAGATAGGGCTAGGATTGACAATTCTGTGATAGAACATACGTTGCCAATTAGGAAACTATTCAAGAGGATACACTCAAGCAGAGGCCCTAGGATAGGATAGATCGAGGCACTTTGTGATGAACAGGGAGTACCAAGAAATAGTACTTTGTGATGAACAGGGAGTACCAATAGGAGTAGCACTTTGTGATGAACAGGGAGTGCAAATATGAGCAGCACTTTGTGATGAACAGGGAGTGCAAAACTCGTAGTACTTTGTGATGAACAGGGAGTACCACTAGGATAGATAGCAACACTTTGTGATGAACAGTGAGTGTCACGTTGACTGACATGATTGATTTGTTTGACTGCAGGAGTACCTACCTATGCTGGAGTCATGAGAGAGATTCCCATCGACTCAAAGTTTGCGAGCAAAGCTGACAGTTGAGGAGAGAGCAGCGGTTTAGGCGATGGGCCTATGATATATTTTGTATGTGCCTGAGTTTCGGGCGAACATGGGATTGCTGACTACACTAGCTGAGAGATGGCACTCAGAGACTTGTAGTTTCCATTTGTCGATGGGTGAGATGACAATCACCTTAGAGGATGTGTATAGGATACTGAGGATACCGATCGATGGGGAGTTAGTACCCTACGATCGAGACAAAGATAGGGATGCACTGAGATGAGTGTTCTAGGATCCGGGACTAGAGATGAGGGTGGGACATGTGGCGTCGGATACCATGACATGGACAGGATTAGCACTACTAGCAGTACTGACAGGAGTGATTAGTGGGTTCTTATGTATCAGTTTTGTACCATTTTGTATGATGATGTAGACACCTTCGAGTGATTTTGTAGCCATATGTATTTTGACATCATTGTATCATGACACTTATGATTATATATATGAGATGATTCATCTTTGCGGCAACTATATGCATGTGTACCTATGTGATGAGATGTTTCATGATGTATGTTTCTATGTGATGCTTATGATATGGATGCAAATATGTACATGATGAAATGCAATATTTTTGATTTTTTATGTTTTTATATGTTATGCAAATGCAAATGTGAATGTAAGAAATGCAGATGGATATGACAATGCAAATAACTATTTACATGATGAAAATGTAAAATGTGCTAACATGAGTTGTGTGCGGGATGTGGTGCAATTGTGATATATATATATATATGTATGTATGAAATGCTAACATGTGATAATGCAGGTGCAACTACATGAAATGCAAATGTTTTTGGCGTGTCATTATACTCAGTCGTGTGATAGCAGGCTACACAAACTCAAGAAGGATGATGGAAGTCAATCAAGAAAGGGGGATGAAAGACAGAAGATATAGAAGTGAAAGAGCTTCTTGTGCCTTATCATCATTGAGCTTTATTATGGCAAAATAGGTTATGACAATCGAGGCATATGTTCGACCCAGAAAGTCATTTTACCTATTTGCATGGAGATAAGACAGTCACAAACAAGGAATGCCCCATTTCATACTAGATTCTCAGTGTCCTCAAATCCTTGGACAAGTCATAGCATTATTAAAAGACAATCCACATACAGCAAAATAAAATAGATGACGATACCCCATCCTCACCTTTCTAGTCAAAGACATCCTGGAGATAGAATCTCTAGTCAGAGACATCCTGGAAAAGCTAAAAGACATGTCACCAAAAAAGATAAAAATCAAAAGAAAACCAAGACTCGACACCAACATCCACTGTAGTCCTCAAGTTTAGTGTCTCTTGTCACTTGTATAAGTCCTATTTGATTGTGGTCACAATGTTTACTTTCACAAAAGGATAGATAGCACTGAACCATATGTTGTATGAGTCTGTTGAAAGATTTGATTTTGTGGAAGCCCATTGTTGTTGCTGTGTCTCATCTGAAACTGACTGAATCCATGAAATTGATACTTTATTGTAGAGAAGACGAAACTTTATTGTAGATTTGAGATGCAAATGTTGCTTTATTGCGGATTGTGCATGAATAGACTGAAGAAAACTGGAAGAAAATGTACTCCTCAAAACATGTGATGTTCTTAGTTCCACACCCATCACTAAACGTAGGATTTGTCTTAGCCACAGATAGGATCTGATTTATTATGGATGGAAAGGGTGAAAAGGAGGGTTTATTATGAGTGGCTAACCAATCTTAGGTAGATCAATAACAAGCCATGATGAGAATGTATAAAGTTTATTATGGATATATAGGCTGTGAGTGTGTGCAAAGTGAAGGGATGAAATGGAATCCTGAAGGAGGGAGGAGCAATGTCTCTACGCATGGCGCCGGTGACCCGATTTTCACCATGGTACTTGCCCAGGGCGCCACCGAAGTGGTTTTCACTATTGGATGAAAATGTTTTTCTTTACTTTTTTTAATTTATTTTTTAATGTCACAAGGCGCCTGTTTGCCAGGTTTTCACCAAGTAGCGATTTTTTATGTTTTATGATTTTTTTTGTATTTTTGATATATTTGATTTTTGTTTTTTTTGTATTTTTGAATTAGGATACTCTGAAGAGCTATGTGTAAAACCTGCGAAGGTGCATGTTGTTGATAGGATCCTCCAAAGGTTTGCCCTCTATGGTTGATAACTGATATGCACCAGATCCATATGCTGCTGTAATGATGTAAGGACCAAGCCAGTTTGGTTCGAACTTGCCCTTCTTCTCTCTATCTTGCTGATTTTTAGGATTTTCCTTGAGAACCAAGTCACCTACCTCAAATGTGTGAGGCTTTACCTTATGATTGTAGCTACAACATTCCTTGACTGAATGATGTGTATCTCGAGTGACTATCTTCCTTGATAAAGGAACTGAGATAGAATTACTAGTGTGTGGACTGCATAGGCCCATATGTGTGTCACCTAAAGAAGTTTGGGCATCCCTGACAACAAAGTCCTTCGAGGAAGCTCCATTAAAGGTCCATGATGTATCGCCGGAATGGAAAGGATGTGTGGAACAAGTGGATGAGTGATGAAGGCTTATGATTGCGAAAAGAAGTGAAAGTATCATGACATGATGGAGACTTAGGATCAACAAGTATTTTTTTTGGCTTGAAATTGTGGAACTTTTGCCCCCAGTTATTTTGATATTAGGGGAGATCAATTCTTGTTCTTTTTCTTTCATAGGATTTTTATCCTTGACCTCAGAGTCCAATAGCTTTTGATTTTGATTTGGACTAAAGGACTTTTCTTTAGTTTTTACTTTTGGATTTTTCTTTTCAAATCTTGATTTTTGATCCCGACTTAGTAAGGGCTTTTGTGATTCTTGTTGATCCAAGTCTGGAAGTGGAGTGGAAATGGAAGGAGTCGATGATATGGTAAGGCTATGTGAGTTCTCAAGAAGGTTGGCGATACGCTCAATATATTCTTCACTGAAACCACTCTTAAGACTATTGATATCAAGAGTTGCTTGCACTACTAGAGGAGATTTGCATTCAGACTTAGTAGCCACAAGACTAGGTGGTTCACACCCAATTCCTTGATATTGCAAATTGTTTGTAGGTTGTTCCTATTGACTGAATACCTTAGGAGATAGTGGGAGTTGATCAACATGAAAAATATACTCACCCCATCCCAGGTCTTTAACCTTGAACTTTTCTTTGATCTCTGTTTGTTTGGATGTAGAAGCTTTCAAGGATTCTGGATCCACATATGTTGAAGATGGAATAGCCTCTCGATTGACTGGTATTGTTATTTCTAATCTAGGTCGCAGATTGTTGCAATATATGAATGGATTTGGGTCAACTTTGACAGTCACTTCAACTCCATTGTGTGGAAACTTGATGCATCGATGATATGTTGATGGTACTGCGATCATCTCATGAATCCATGGACATCCCAAAAGTATGTTGTATGTGAGATCTAAATCAAGGACTTGACAAACCACATCCTTTGTAACTGGCCCAACTCTGAGAGGTAAGGTGACTGTACCTTTGGAGGAACGTTCTTCATCATCATATGCTTTGATGGTAATTTTGTTTGTAGAATTCATAGCTTTATCTGAATATCCCAATTGTTTAATAGTTCTCAAAGTACAAATGTTTAGACCTGCTCCTCCATCTATCAGGACTCGTTTTATTCTATGTTTGTGTAGGAAGGCTTCAATGTGTAAAGGTGCATTATGTGGCTGACTTACGGAGGTGTCATCGGCTTCTGTGAATGCAAGGGAGTGTGGAACGAAAAGGTATCCCACCATGGCTTGAAACTGGTCCACATTTAGATCAGTAGGGACAAAAGTGTCTCTCAAGATTTTGTCAAGAATAGCTTTATGTGCGGGGGATATGCGTAAAAGCTCAAGGATGGAAATAAGTGCGGGTGTCTTCCCCAACTGTTCTACAAGGTCATACTCATGCTTGGTTGATGAGGAAGTGGTGTTTTTAGTTGGGGCACCTTGCAAGGTGAATTTACCTTGATGAGTTGTAGCATTACATTCAGAGGTAGGTTCGGAAGAAGATCCAATGCCTTTTAGGACAATCTTGGGTCTTTGGGTAGAATTCTCAGGTGTTTTGTCCTTGATGATAATGGTAGAGACATAATTGTCCATCAAAATGTGATTGATAGTGGAACCATAGTTATAAGATGCTCTAGTGTAGTTGGTTTGGTCATCTGTGGCTTTAGACTTTCCCTTGTCATGCTTTGGGAATGGTTCCTTAAACATTTCATGTTCTTGGTGGGATGAGTGTCCTTCAATTTCAATGTCACCTCTATCAATGAGATCTTGTATGATGTTCTTCAACCGATGACAATTTCCTATCTTATGACCCTTGCTCTTATGAAATTCACAATATCCATCATCATTCCACCAATTTGGTTTAACCTTTGGTTCATATGGAGGAAAATCTGGAATTGTGATTATCTTGTTTGCCACTAGCTTCTTGAAAATTGACTCAAGTGGTTCTCCCAATGGGGTGTAATTCCTTTGTGATTTGGAAGTTGTTTGAGTATTCACTTGATTGTTTGTAGAGCTTGATCTAGAAAAAATGATTTTTGGTCGTATTGTATTGGCATCAACACCATCATCATTGACTGTGTTCTTGTTTTTGTTCCAAAATCTTGGCTTATCTTTTCCTTTAAAGTCATCTTTGTTTTCCTTGAATATCTTGATGACTCCTTGTTCAATTAGGACCTTCTTTGTTGCTAAGCCTTTTTCAATGACGTCCTTGAAGGTGGACAAACAAGCTTTCCCTAGATCATAGCCAATGTCTTTGTTAACATTTTGGGTGAACATCTCTACCATTTGTTTTTGTGGAATTTCACAAGAGCATCTGCTAGCTAGATTTATCCATCTTTGTAAAAATGATGAAAAAGATTCTCCATCCATTTGCTTGGTGTTGCACAAGGTAGTGACTGATATGTATGTCTCTATTTTGTATGAGAAATGTTCGATAAATGCCTCTGCTAGATCAACCCATGACTTAATTCTAAGTAGGAGTTGGGAGAACCATTCCATAGCTTGATCACCTAAGCTCTATGGGAATAATCTCATCAAATACGTCTCTTCTCCTGCTACTTGAATGCAAGTTGTGAAAAATTGTCTTATATGTGCCTTAGGATCCCCTTTTCCTCTATACTTATCAAACTTAGGCATCACAAAGTGTGTAGGAAATGGAGGCATTGGAATGATTTTGTCAAATGGATAGGGACATATGTCTCTCATTGTGTAAGTTGGCTTCGGTGTATTTATGTCCTCCATTTTCTTTTGTAAATCCTTGATTTGTTGTTCCAAATTGTTCTTGGATGGAGACAGACTTCTTGGACCATACCCCATGCCTGAACCAATGTGTGGAGGAGGAGCATGTTGCATATATGGATGGTATTGATCATACACATGTTCATATGGAGGAGGTCTATAATAATGCTGCATATATGGACCACTTGGTATAGATTCATGATGAGGAGTGGAATATTTGCTTTGTCCATGTATACCATACTCTATAGGAATGTCATGAGTTTGTTCTATTGTGTTGTCCCACCGGGCGTGCCAAAATGTTTATGGTGAAAATGGAAACAACAATGTTGAAAGACTAAATGAATTCAACCACAAAACCCTAGCCTAACAACAACAAAGATCGACCATAACATATGAAGATTATCTAAGACAATGCAAATCAAATGAAATCACAAAGATTCCAATAGGGGTTGGATCTCCATTCTTCCTATCTCCATTGATCTTGCTTGATATATTTGCTCTCAGATTTTATGTGCACAAGAGCTCAACAAAGAACGGAAATGTGGTTGCAAGTAGGATCGCATATGAAAGTTCAAAAGTGTAGTGTAGTCGAGTAATCATCGAGGTTGAATGCATAGTGAGTGAGGGTTTGATAATGAAGGAAGCATCTCCTTATATAGAAGACACTATAAGAAATGGAGGGATAAGATTGAGAGGTGTAAAAGAGGATGGCTATGATTAGAGGGTAGGTAGAGAAAATAAGAAAATAATGAGAGGGTAGGTAGTGTATGAATTAAGAGATGAATGACATGTGTCATGGGTAGAAAAGGTTAATGAATTAATTAAATAAATAAAGATTTATTTAATTAATAGAGGAAGTGGTATCAATTAAATAAATAAGATATTTATTTAATTTAGGAAAAGGATAATTCAAATAGATAAATGTATTTATTTAAATGAGAAATAAGGCTAGAAGAGGATAAATGAATTAATTAAATAAATAAAGATTTATTCAATTAATAGAAGAATTAGGCTAAAATAATTAAATAAATAAAGATATTTATTTAATTAGACATGACAATTTTAGGTGTCTACAGTAAGTTATATGAGAAAATTGCATAATCAACCACATTTATCCCATTGTAAGTGTTGCAAGTGAAACTACCTGACTTTGCCTATCTTATCAAACCATTACAAATGATTAGATAAAAAATGCCACATAGAGTAAGGAATTCCTCCCCAAATTGGTTGCAGTCTTTGGTGTCTTCTAAGACTCTTTACTACTTATGCTTTCTCTCTTCTATGAGCCAAATAGGTTTACAAATTTCTTTGCAACAGAGTATGCTAACTTGTTTACTTGCGGTTCTAGCATTGAAATCCCCCACAAGAGGACATCATCATATTGAGAAAACACATCACTATCCCTTTTTATTGTTGTAAAGGGGTCTTTGTGGTCGAATCCACACTTTTTATTAATTTTGGAGATTTGTGGAGGAAAATAACATGTTGCAATCCTAATAAGACTACTATCTTCTAAGATTTTCAACCATAGAAACTGCTTATTAAAGTCTTATTTTTTAAGCTGAATGAAACAACCTTCTTTTTCTTTCACTAACATGATTATACCCCATGACATTTTCCATTTCTCGTTGCCTTGTTCCACACTACCATCTTCAAATACCCTTCAAACATGGGAGTTTTACATTCTTTGTGTTCATGTGTCTCTATGAGACAAATAATGTCTCTTGCCTTTTACAATAGGCCCTAACCCAGACCCACGTCTCCAAGGATAACCTCTGCAATTCCATCAAACTAATCTTAAGGAAGCTTGGGTAGAACTTGATTCCTATTTGTCTCGACATGCAAGACTCAAAGTTGAGTCTTGATCCCTATGTGATTGTATGGATCTTGTTGCATTGTTTCCAACTAAAGAATTTGTTGCCACTTCTTTGCTGCTCACTTATTGTTGTATCTTAGAATGGGGACCAAAATAAGCAATAAAAATTTTTCCCTTGAACATCCATGCTCTTTTACCCCCATCTCTAGTTGCTCTAACCTTTGCCACTTCAACCCTTCTCTCCTCTTGTTGCCTAATAGTTAAATCTTCATCTAAGAAAAAATGAGAACCCCTCAAGAGTTGCTTCTTTCTTAATAAATTTTTCTTGTCACAAACACTTGACATAATAACTTTTATGGGCCTATTTTTCTCATCACATAACTTCCCAACCCTTCGTACTTGGCAGATTTGACCTTACCAAAGCAACATGTCCCTTTAAAAGTCTCTTGCAATATCAAGAGTATGTTTGTTTTTACCATAATCTCTCACTCCTTTGGTAATTAATTTTATTGCTCTATCTAGCCTTTCCTTAAGCTCTCTACCTTACATTTTATCAACTCGAGTATTTACTTCCACCTCCATGCTCATAGACGTCTTGCTAATGTTGGCCCAAGTCTTGGTAACTTTGAGAAGCTTCTTTTATCTTCTTCATTTTTTGTCTCTTCGAGCAAGGTTGCTGGATGCAATGATTTCTCCTCAACATGAGCTGCTTTAAAATTTAATGCATCATTATTTGTTTCTACTAAATCTTTCAAAAAAATTCATTCCTCCTTCATACTTTGTCACTCAAACTTCCCAATTGTAATTGCTTCTTGCAACAATGATACTCTTCTTTGAAGATTTTATTATTGTCTACTAGGGATTTATTTGTTGTTGCCAAAACATACATTTTAAGCTTTATTTCTTGCCCTTTAACCTCCAAAACCTCCAACCTCCTTTTAGCATTCATCAATTCTTGCACATATAAGTCAAAGGACCAAGTGAGAGGTGTGGAATTAGGACTATAACTAGAAAAATATTCTAAGTTTCTACTACCTTTGGATGTTTTTTTCCCTCCCACATGCCAAGGGGACTTCTTAAAGTTACTCTTGTGACTGAGGCTTTGATTATTTTCCCTCTAATAGTGTTTTTTTTCTTTCAGGTGCACACTTTTAATGGGCAAGTCTAAGTTTTAAGATACCCCTAAATTTCTTGGCATTAATCTGGATCCAATTTCCCTTTTTGATTGATGATGCAATTTTTACTTGTCCCAAATGGTTTGTTTCAATGTGCTTAGGGATATCAAGTCCATTTTCTGAGTGATGTTGATTGTTTTTCCATTACTTGAAGAAGAGATAGAATAAATCAACAAAAGGAGATAGATCTAAAAAATAAAGACAATACAAGCTAACCTATCGGTTTGCAGCCCAAGGCCCACCAGTTTATTTGAAATCATGGGACCCCCTTCCTTCTCAACCCCATGCAATCACGTATCACTCAGAGCCTTCAACCCTAAACAAGATCACACAACCATGAATAGAGTAGAGCTCATTAATGTTTCCCACCATTGTCAAAGCATACATGAACAAGAGAAAGCCCTCAAATGTACCACTGAGAAAGCCCTTGACTGCCTTGAACCTTTAATATATAGAGAGAGGGGTTTTCCGAATTTGAATTTAGATTGAAGTTGTGAGAATGACTGGATGAAGGTTTTTAATTCCGTCATAAAGGTCAATATATTTAAGAGATATTTGAGTAATTAATAATATGGATAAATACAAAATTTCAAAACAAACAAACCATCAACATTATATTTCTTTGATCTCCCTTTCCTTTTGGATCCTAGATTTTCTACTATGTGTCTTGATCGAGTAATCTACAATATTTTTTATCTTTTATTTTTCGAACAAGTTACTCAAGAAGCTCACATTTAAAACCTTAATTTAATTGGCACACATATTCATGTTATTTGGGCACTCCATGAAGCAGTGTCATTTCATCTTCACCAACTAAAATTTCAAAAATGACATATTATTTTTGTCCATTTTTCTTTAGGTACTGTCCACCTTTCATTTTCACACCTAAGTCAGTGCAAACTAGTTCTTAGCTAAGCATTAACATTTTTACTTTTCATTTTATTTTCACTCCTATATAGTTCTTTTTTGCATGGTCATGTGAAGATTTGAAATGCTTGATATAGTATTCTCCTTTCCTCCCAAGTTGCCTTGTCGACAAATTTTCTTTTACTTTTTCTTGCACATAATTTTTGATTGCCCCATTGTTATTTGGGCACTCTTTTATGCTAATACCCCACTTATTCATCTACTCATTGTTTCATATGTGCGCTCTTCTTTCTATCTAATTTCTCTCTTGTCATCATTTTGGGCCAACAAGGCAACTCTGTGTTCTCTCGCATCTTTAAATAACTTAGCATCTTGATCGTAGTCAATCTCTCCACAAGACAGGCATCAACTTCAACTAAGGCAATCTTATAGGACCTGGTGATTTTATTTTGAGGCCATTTGTGACTAGATATCACCCCAAACTTCACATATGTATAACATCATTGGCACTACTAACAACCCAAAAAGAGTTTTCTTAGATTTTCAATCCCATAATTCAAACCCTCTACATCTTTTATTGCAATGAGTATAAGGCTTTCCATCCCCCCTATACCTTTTTATTCTATATGTATCTCTTAGTTAAGCTTATTGCGGAAATCAAGGCTAAGATATTTATGATCATTAACCATTTGCAAGAGGTTGCGTTTCAAGATAAATTCTATATGAACCTTCTTTCTCTTCAAGGTAAACATAATGAACTTTGTTTTCCTAGAGTCACCTACATCCCTACCTCTTGGAAAAATAATTCTAGATCTTTCAAGTGCTCCCTTAAATTGTGCACTATTTTCGCTATTAAAATAAGATCATTTATATATTGAAGCAATTATATTGCATATCTAGTTGAGTGAACACCACCACCACCACCACCAAACTTGTCTATCAACTCCTCTAATTTATCAAATTATAGTCCAAATAGGGTAAGAGATAATGGGTAGCCATATTCGACCCCAGTGTCACTCCTATAATATTATGTTAATTCTTGCTTGGTTTTAATTTTGACCCAAACTTGATAATACAACCTATGAACAATGGCTTGATACTCTTCCAAAATTCTCCTCTTCCATTCTACTCCATAATTTGTTTCTAGGGGCAATTTCAAATACTTTCTTGGAATTAAAAAAGAAACAAAAGTCACATCTTTCTTATTTATCCTAGACCTTCTCAAAGTGTTTGAGGGTAATGCAATGATCAATAGTGGGTTGTTTTATCCTAATTCTCACTATCCCTTTCACCATTTTCCCTCCCTTTCTAGCCAAATACTAATTTAACACTAGATTGTGATCCTAAATAATTTTTCAAAGAGAAGATTGATCGTTATAGCGTGGTAGTTTGAAGAGTTGTTAAGATGCTACTTTTGAGCAAGGGGATGAAAACACTAGTTGTCCAATTTGTTGGAAAACCATTTTGAATGATTGAGCATTAAATATTATTTTCATGTGTAGTGTGAGGGCTTCCACACCCCATTTTATGTATTATGCTTGTAAGCCATCTATGTCCCGCACTTTACCCATTGCAATATTTTTAATTCATTCTTTGATGTCTTTCATGGAGAAGATTTTAGCCATCAAATTGATTAATGGATGGATCTTTATAATGAACTCCCTCATACAACATTTTTTCATATTCCATCCACTACAAATTTTTGATATTGTTCTCTTTAGTTGTTTTTGTGTTGCAATTATTTCTAGAAGCCTCTTAGGTTGTGTCTTCTAATTAAAATCAACATTTTCTATATTATTTGCATGTAATCCTCCTTTTTCAGTCTCACTAGCTTTTCATATTCATTTTTATTTCCTTGCATTTTGAACATTCTCTTTCTACCTTACAGTCTTCACCATACCACATTTTCACTGAAAATATATTTTTGTTGCCTCTCTTAGGCCTAGACCTTTTGCACAAATAGAGTATCGAAGTCAACTTGTCAATGCCTATTATTTTATTTATTATATTGGCCTTTACATATCTTCTATTTTTTACAACTGTTTCAAGCTTCATTTAAAAAATTCTCAAATTTCTTGTGTTAAGAGGATTGTGCTTTGAGTAGCCTCTTTCTTTTGATTTTGGTGCAACCTATTTTGGTGTTGATTTCCTTTCTACATACTACATGTTGATCTTTACATATATTAAATTGCGTTCTAATTTTATTTCTATAGGGTGGTCCCTCACCACTATTCCTATTAACTTTATTGTAAGATTCTTTGAAAATATAACATAATCCACCACACTTTTCTCATTTTAGTTGTGACATGTAATGTTCCCCGAGCTTGATCAATCTTGTATCCTATTGTGCATATAATCAAACTATACAAGTTACACATCTCTAACAAATTTTTCCTCTTATTGCATGATGTATCCTTTTTTCTCTTGAGAATCTCCTTCCCACTTTCGATTCCATTCCACTTCTAACCATATAGATTTTTCTCTTATTCCCTCTTCATTTCTAAGCTATAGAGATTGGTTATTTGTTGTACTAGTTGTTAGGATCTTCCTTTTCTACTTGTATAATTCATTCCCAAGATGCTCTTACTAGAATTGTCACACTTCCATGACCCTTATCACTTTTGGTTAACTCATTCCAAACCAATATGTTTGTGTAACCCTCAAAACTCAAAACCTTACAACCCCTATGCTCATACATTTCAATGAGGACAATTAAGTACTTGCCCTCTATTATCAGCCCAAGACATCTTCTCTAAGGGTAATTGGTGCAAGAGCACCATTTCAAGCTCTTCCTCCTTCTTTATTTGTTGGTGTTATGCTTCTTTTGAAGCCATTGTATATAAAATAAAGAGCCATGTGCTCATTGGTCCTAGTTAGGGTCCTAGTTGAGGTCTTAGGGTCATGAGTCAAAATTGAGGATTTCTTGGAAATAGGGGGTATGTGTGCATTCGAGGTGTTTAGGGGTCCCTCATAGCATGGTGGTGTCCTTAGGTTGGCCCAATGTGGGTCTAGGAGCCAAGAAAAGCAACATTGGGAAAGTTGCTCAAAAGTTGCAAAAGTTGCATGACAACTTTTAAAAGTTGTCAAGCAACTTTTCCACCACGAGGTCAAAATCCTTAATGTAGCGTGAACAACCCTAATATGGGCACATAGACCAAGGAGAGGGTAGTATAAGTATTTCCAAACCCTAAGTTAATGGGTTGGATGTCAGACATTGTACAACCCAAGCAAAGTGACCTGACTGAGACTGCAATTTTGTTGCGAGTCGACACAAATGGAGTAAAGGAAGATTGTTAATGGATTGATTTGCATGCAAAACTATGTAGAGTGTCTTCTATGGTATAAATACTTTCATTTTGAGCAATTAGATTAGGTTTTGGTTTGTAAGTGTGGTGTGCTTGTAAATATTTTGTAAGTTGTCTTCTCACTATCCAGTTTTGGACTGGTTTGTGCAAATGGAATCATGACTCCATTCCCCATTGTGGAACCACCATGAAACCATGGGGAATGAGAGTGCAGAACTTGTACTATACTGCAAAGCAAGCAAGGCCCTTGAAAATGCAGGGAGGCCATCAAAAGACCCAATCCTAGGCGAGACTGAACAGTGCCCGACTAGGAAGGGTTAAGTTGCAGAGGTCTTGGAGAGCAAGGTTGGTCAGAGGAGAGTGCACCCTTGGGAGGAGGTGTAGAGGAGTGTGTGAAGCACCACTAGTGTGAAGGAGGAGCCACCACCAATCCAGACAAGGTGGCTAAAACACAAAACAAACACTGTGACTCAGGCAAACCATAAAACCCTCACAAAACCCTTAAAAACCCCAAAATTCGCCCAAGGCACTGTACGACCACTTGGAGGCCCAAAACCAGAGAAATCCTTGAGCCCTTGCCAAATGAATGGTAGTCCATTTTAGTATTTTGGTTAGTTTGTGCATCATTTGTGAGAGGGAGCCCTAAAGGACTGGGTAGGAGGCCTAATTGGTCAAAACCCTTGTAGCCCTATTTTGTAGGCAAAAACACAAAATAGTGAAATCGGTAAGGGGTTGGAATCTTGAAACCTCTTGGGGGCACATGAATGGGTGGAAAAACCATGAAATAGACCTGACCTAACCTTTCTAAGACTTAGGAAGCAGTAGGACAAGCCAAGCCCTTATTAGCCATAGTAAGGGGTTTTGAGCGTCATGAGTAGGTGAGACCTTAGGAGCAGCATTGCAACTCATTGGTGGGTGGATTGGGCAAGGTCAGGGGATTCCTCAAGCAAGGGAAGTCCTAGAGACCCTAGGGTGTGAAGAGAACACCAGGTGATCCAAGGGAAGGATCCAAGAGCATAGACTAGGCTAGTCTATCCCAAACCCCAACCCATCAGATTGGTATCAGAGCAAGTTAAAGATTTGTTGGACTGTGTATGTCTCTATATACTGGTGAATCAGTAGGGGAGAGAAAAATGGTCACTAATGCAGAGCTGGCTATGAAGGGAGAAGAATAGACTCCTTGAAGAAGCCATGAGCGAGATAAGGGATAAGTTGCAAGAAGTGGTGGATCAGAGGACACAAGGACTTTGGGGTGAAGACACCAAAGGTAAAGGCAAGAAAACCATTGACATAGATGACATTATACCTGAACTAGATCCCTTGTTTAATGAAGAACCTTTTGTGAAGGCTATTAAGGCTTTGAACACCAACACTTTTGAAGGATTGCCACATTTCAATGGAAGGATGGACATTGACACTATCATGGAATGGATTGAGGGCATGGAAAACCATTTTGAGTGTAAGGGAGTGACAGAGGCTCAAAAGGTTAAGGTTTCCAAATCAATATTAAGGGGAGAAACTTTGACATGGTGGAAGTACTTGCAAGAAGAGAGAGTTAGCATGGGGAAGCTACCTATTGCCAATTGGAAGGCCATGGTGAGTAAGATCAAGGAGAACTACTTACCAGAGGATTATGAAGTCCAACTTCATAAGAAGAGACAGGGTTTGAAGAAGACCTTGATGTGACCTCCTAGACCGAAGAATTTCAAAAACTTTGTCTTAGATCCAAAGTCTAAGAAGATGAATCTATTAAGGTGGCTAGGTATCTAAGCAGCCTAAAGTGGAACATACAAGAGGAGATAAGCCTATGGACTCCTACTACTATTCAAAAATGTCATCAGCTTGCTGTCAAGGTGGAAGAGAGGACCAAAAGGAAAGGAGACTCTAATAACAGGGGTAGAGGCAGAGGTAGAGACCAAATGAACCACCAAGGTGGTTACCAAAGCAAGTCAAATGAGCAGAGGAACCAAGGAGAAGCCAAGTTGACTGAACATGGCAGTGAAGCCAATCTTAGAGGGGGCCATTCTAGAGGAAGAGGTGCACAAGGTGGTCCAAGTAGGGGTAGAGGTACTGGCAGAGGTAACTCCTACTTTGCAACTATGAAGTGTTACAACTGTGGACAATTGGGACACCCGACATATAGATGCCCTGACAAGCCTACATCATCAAACAGTGGAAAGAGGGTTGCTTATGCTCATGAAGACTCTTCAAGCAGCAAGACACCGGATGTGGACTAGATTGAATCAGAAGTTGGTGAGAATATGATGTTCAATAGGATTTTGATCAGACAGCCAGTTAAGGGGGAAGCTAAACATAGGAGAGCATTGTTTAGGGTGAGATGCGAAGTTCTTGGTAAAGTGTGCAAGGTGATAGTTGATTTAGGCTCAACTGACAACATCATATTAGAAGAGGCAGTTAGGAAGTTGAAACTCATAAGAATACCCCACACTAGCCCTTACAAGGTGACTTGGTTGAACAAAGGATAGAGTGTGCTAGTCAATGAATAGACTTGGGTAGAGTTTTCTATTGGAGGATATAAGGATAATATCCATTGTGATGTGTTGCCTATGGATGCTTGTCATTTGCTGCTAGGAAGACCCTGGCAATTTGATAGGAAGGTGATCTATGATGGAGAGGAGAAATCCATATCATTCAAGAAGGATAGCAAGACCTTCAAGATTCAATCCTTGACAGAGAATGAAGAGGGAACTTCAAGAACACCTAGTGTCTTATTGGCTACTGGTAAAGAGTTCTTAAACCTGCTACATGAGGAGGAGATAGTGAAGTGTGCCATCTTTGTGAAGCCAAAGGAGGAAGAAGATAAGTTGCAGGCAGAAGTACCCAAGGAGGTGAAGCAAATGTTGCAAGAGTATAAGGACATAGTGAGTGATGGAGCACCTGCAACACTCCCACCAAGAAGGTCTATAAGCCATCAAATAGACTTTATTCCCAGAGCATCCCTACCTAACAAAGTTGCATATAAACTCACACCTAACCAAAACAAGGAGGTAGCAAGGCAAGTACAGGAGTTATTGGAACAAGGACTGATTAAGAAGAGCATCAGCCCATGTGCAGTCCCGATAGTGCTAGCATCAAAGAAGGAAGGCAAGTGGAGACTTTGCACTGACTCAAGGGCAATCAATAGGATCACCATAAGGTATAGGTTTCCTATTCCTAGAATAGAGGATTTGATGGACTGTTTAGGAGGTGCTATGTATTTCACCAAGTTGGACCTTAAAAGTGGTTATCACCAGATTAGAATCAAGGAGGGAGATGAGTGGAAGACTACTTTCAAGATCATAGAAGGATTGTATGAATGGCTTGTGATGCCATTTGGACTTACCAATGCCCCAAGAACCTTCATGAGGTTGATGAATGAGGTGTTAAAGGATTTCACAGGCAGGTTTGTGGTGGTGTATTTAGATGACATCCTCATCTATAGCAGAACCAAAGAGGAGCACCTTGAGCATTTGAGGTTAGTCTCAGAGAGGTTGCATGAGGAGAAGTTATCCATCAACCTAGAGAAGTGTGACTTCTTGAAGCAAGAGCTGGTCTACTTAGGATTTGTGGTGTCTAAAGGAACCTTGAAGATGGATCCAAGCAAAGTGGCGGCAATCTTGAATTGGCCTGCACCTAGAACAGGGACTGAAGTTAGGAGTTTCCATGGTTTAGCTCAATTCTATAGGAAGTTTGTGAGGAACTTCAGTGGCATATGTGCACCAATCCTTGACACCATTAAGGGAGGCCTTAAAACTAAGTTTAAATGGTCTGAGCAGGTTGACAAAGCATTTCAATTATTGAAGCAAGAAGTGGCCACAAAACCTATCCTTCTCCTACCTACTTTTGACAAGCTATTCACATTGGAGTGTGATGCAAGTGGAATTGCAGTAGGGGGTGTTTTGAGTCAAGAGGGAAGACCTGTGGCATTTTTCAGTGAGAAGCTTAATGAAGCAAAGAAGAAGTACTTAGCCTATGACCTAGAGTTGTATGCATTAGTGCAGTCTCTAAAGAAATGGAGGCATTACCTACTTCCAAAGGAATTTGTGGTGTTCACAGACAACCAGGCATTGAGTTACATTAACACTAGGCATTTGAAATGGATGGAATACCTCCAATCCTTCACCTTCACCATCAAGCATAAGAAGGGGCAACTCAACAAGGTGGCAGATGCATTAAGCAGGAAGTTGTTGACAGTTCAAGAACTACAGTTGCAGAGTATAGGAATAGAAGGTTTCAAGGACCTATATGAAGGAGATGAAGACTTCTCATCAGCTTACAAGGTTTGCAAGGAGTTTGAGAACCATTTCCATGGTGAGTATGCAGATTACACTCTCCAAAATGGTCTCTTGTTCAAGGGTAATTAGTTGTGTGTGCCAAGAGGATCCATGAGGGAAAACCTCATCCAAGAGAAACACAATGGCAGTTTAAGTGGACACTTTGGAGTCAACAAAACCTTGGACTTAGTATAGAGGTACTACCATTGGCCCAAGTTGTCAAGAGATGTAAAGAGGTATGTGGAGCAATGTGGTGTGTGTCAAAGAGCAAAAGGAGGATCAAGCAATGTTGGTCTCTATCAACCATTGCCGGTCCCAAATAGGCCTTGGGAATGTATAAGCATGGACTTTGCAGTAGGACTTCCCAAGACAAAGATAGGTATGGACAACATCTATGTGGTAGTAGATAGATTTTCTAAGATGAGCCATTTCATTCAATGCAAAACTACACATGATGCTAGCTATGTTGCACTTCTCTTCTTTAAGGAGATTGTTAGGATTCATGGACTCCCTTTAAGCATTGTTTTAGATAGCGACAACAAGTTCATGGGTCATTTTTGGCAAACATTATGGAGGAGACTTGGAACTAATCTCTCATTTAGCTCAGCTTACCATCCACAAACAGATGGTCAAACTGAAGTCATTAATAGGGTGTTAGGCAACTTGTTGAGGTGTTTAACTAAGGAGTATGGGCAGACATGGGACCTAGTCATTCCTCAAGCAGAGTATGCATATAATGACAGTGTGAATAGGACCACTGGTAGAAGTCCTTTTAAGGTTGTCTATGGTAGACATCCAAGGGGAGTATGTGAGTTGAGAGACCTTGGTACCTTGGAAATGAAGAGTGGGCAAGCAGAGGACTTCACTCAAACCATCAAGGAAGTCCAAGAGAAAGTCAAGAAAGCCATCCTTGAATCCACTCAAAAACTAAAGGCCAAAATGGATGAGAAAAGGAGAGAGGTTCAGTTCAAGGTGGGTGACTTTGTGATGGTCCATTTGAGCAAAGCTAGGATGCAAAGTGGTAGGCCTACCAAATTACAAATGAAGAGGGTAGGACCTCTTAGAATTCTGGCAAGATATGGTGAGAACACCTATAAGGTTGAACTTCCTTCAAATTTGGCTATATCACCAGTCTTTAATGTAGCTGACTTGATCATGTACAAGGGTGAAATAACAGGGCAAAAGGAGAACCAAGCCAAGGTGTTGCATGACCTAGATGTTAATGTCTTACCATAGGTGAAGAAGCCTATAGCAGAGGAGATCTTGGAGTCCAGAGTAAAGAAGTCCACCAGACACCACGTCTACATGGAACACTTGGTGAAGTGGGCAGATCAGCTTGAGTCTGAAGCTACCTGGGTTGAAGAGAGCAGGTTCAAGACACTTGGCATAGACCCGACTCTCATCTCTTCTTCTATTTCTTAGTTGTGTGCAGAGGGGGAGTATGGTGGAGGAGCACCCTTTCAAGCTCTTCCTCCTTTTTTTATTTGGTGTTATGCTTCTTTTGAAGCCATTGTATATAAAATAAAGAGCCATGTGCTCATTGGTCCTAGTTAGGGTCCTAGTTGAGGTCTTAGGGTCATGAGTCAAAATTGAGGATTTCTTGGAAATAAGGGGTATGTGTGCATTCAAGGTGTTTAGGGGTCCCTCATAGCATGGTGGTGTCCTTAGGTTGGCCCAATGTGGGTCTATGAGCCAAGAAAAGAAACATTGGGAAAGTTGCAAAAGTTGCATGACAACTTTTAAAAGTTGTCAAGCAACTTTTCCACCATGAGGTCAAAATCCTTAATGTAGCGTAGACAACCATAATATGGGCACATAGACCAAGGAGAGGGTAGTATAAGTATTTCCAAACCCTAAGTTAATGGGTTGGATGTCAGACATTGTATGGCCCAAGCAAAGTGACCGGACTGAGACTGCAATTTTGTTGCCAGTCGACACAAATGGAGTAAAGGAAGATTGTTAATGGATTGATTTGCATGAAAAAATATGTGGAGTGTCTTCTATGGTGTAAATAATTTCATTTTGAGAAATTAGATTAGGTTTTTGTTTGTAAGTGTGGTGTGCTTGTAAATATTTTGTAAGTTGTCTTCTCACTGTCCAATTTTGGACTGGTTTGTGCAAATGGAATCATGACTCCATTCCCCATTGTGGAACCACCATGAAACCATGGGGAATGAGAGTGCAGACCTTGTACTATACTACAAAGCAATCAGGGTCCTTGAAAATGCAGGGAGGCCATCAAAAGACCCAATCCTAGGCGAGACTGAACAGTGCCCGACTAGGAAGGGTTAAGTTGCAGAGGTCTTGGAGAGCAAGGTTGGTCAGAGGAGAATGCACCATTGGGAGGAGGTGTAGAGGAGTGTGTGAAGCACCACTGGTGTGAAGGAGGAGCCGCCACCAATCTAGACAAGGTGGCTAAAACACAAAACAAACACTGTGACCTAGGCAGACCATAAAACCCTCACAAAACCCTTAAAAACCCCAAAATTTGCCCAAGGCACTATACGGCCACTTGGAGGCCCAAAACTAGAGAAATCCTTGAGCCCTTGCCAAATGAATGGTAGTCCATTTTGGGAGTTTGGGTAGTTTGTGCATCATTTGTGAGAGGGAGCCCTAAAGGACTGGGTAGGAGGCCTAATTGGTCAAAATCCTTGTAGCCCTATTTTGTAGGCAAAAACACAAAATAGTGAAATCGGTAAGGGGTTGGAATCTTGAAACCTCTTGGGGGCACATGAATGGGTGGAAAAACCATGAAATAGACCTGACCTAACCTTTCTAAGACTTAGGAAGTAGTAAGACAAGCCAAGCCCTTATTAGCCATAGTAAGGGGTTTTGAGCCTCATGAGTAGGTGAGACCTTAGGAGCAGCATTACAACTCATTGGTGGGTGGATTGGGCAAGGTCATGGGATTCATCAAGAAAGGGAAGTCCTAGAGACCCTAGGGTGTGAAGAGAACACCAGGTGATCCAAGGGAAGGATCCAAGAGCATAGACTAGGCTAGTTTATCCCAAACCCCAACCCATCAGTAACCTCTATAGTTCCATCTTACCATTGAAAAGGGCACCTAGGGGGGCTCACCTTCACATCACCTTCCTATCTACCATGTATTATTTTATTGTTTCTATGTGCTTTCACTTTATACAACCATGCTTCATTACTTGCATTTCTTGCCACCACAACTTTCTCCCATTTCTTCTCTTTTCTAATTATGATGGGTTAAATCTTTATCTATGTAGAAATGTGTACCTATAAGAATTTTTTTGTTGATTATTCATGTCACATACTGTTCAATGTTACTCTTATATTCTTATTTTCGCCATCTTTCCTTAGTCTACCAATTCTTCTTGTTTGATAGATATGTTTGATCCACTCTAGCTTGTTTTCTACAAAGTCTTTTATTAACTTGTCAATGTACTCACCTTCCCCATTGTCTTTCAAGCCTTTATTATTATATTTTTTTACCCTATCATGCTGATTTTTTTCCTCTCACATGTTCAGTTTAATGTGTTTCTCTATGAGTTCTATTTGGCTCTCTATTAGCCCTTTTGACACTTGTACCCACAATTTTGCCTCTTCCATTTGTTCATTTAGTTTAGCTTCTTTAATCTCCATGATTGCTATTACTGATTAAAATTCTTGTAAATATGAATTTTCTCTCTCCTCCATTGCCTTAGGAATATTTCCATTGTTGATATGCTTTAGTTACTACTTTATGGATAAAATTTCTTGTGAAATTTGTTGGCAGTATGTGTTGTCATTGATGTCAACCTAATGTCTAACAAAACATGTTGTATATGTTGTCTTGTCATTGATGATATGGAGATTGGTTGGATAGATAATTATGGAAATTGTTGAAGTAGTGATATTGTTGATAGTTGATTGTCAATTGTTGTCATTGAGACATGGAACAAATGAATATTGGTTGCAAATGTTCTCTAGATGTCCACCTTCTTCGTGTGTGATGTCTACACTATGTATGATGATCTAATATGGATGATGCTATTGATGGTTTGAGAAATTAAGATGAGGATCAGATGCATGGAGATATTGATTTATGAATATAATTCTAAGTGAGAAGATGATGTTTCTGAGACATTTTGGTCCTTAGAAGTTTGATGAAATAAGTTGGTGTAGAAATATATATTAATGACTATCTAGAGGAATGCTTTGCATTCCTATACATTAGATGAAAAGTCTTATCGAATTGAGCTTAATGTTTGTGCTTTATGAACATTCCATTCCTATCTTTTCAAGTCCCTTATGTTGTGACTAATGTGGTTGGTGATTGCAATTCGTTGACAATTTGGTTGTCTATCAGAAGTGTTTGAAAAAATGCTCTGCATTTCTCCACATTAATGTTTCAGGTGTTGCAACTTGAAGGACATATTTATAATGTTTGTGATGTGTCTTAGTTCAATTTATTGATGCTTTTGATGTCTACAAGAGGTGATAATGGTGTTTTGTACATGACTGGTTTCCTTGGCTCTCTGATATGAAGTGATTTGTATCAATTGTGTTGTGCCAATATGATTTTGATGTGGAAAGAAGAAAGAAGGATTTGAGAATGTTGTTAGATGTTCAAGGAACATCCCTGTATACTCTACATGATGATGGAAGATCCGTTTAATGGTATATTGTGTGTGTTTCATGGTAACTACTATGGTCCGACCAACAAAATTAATTTTTTTGCTTGTCGTTTATTCTTGGGCATCGCCACTTTCTTTGAATATTGTGTTGCATTGATTTTGAGTCCTACCTTTGTGTGTGAAGATCCCCACTAGGAAGGTTCATCTGGAAGATATGTTTTGGGTTGACTAGTGTTTTGTTGCTTGGTTTATCTACATGTTACCTTATTGCCGAGCTTGGAGGATGTGTGATAGTTTGTGAATCGTTTTAAGATAGCTTAGAAAGAAGCGATATGATGCCTTTAGGTCCTCTCTATCTTTTGGATTGGACCACTTTCACCACATTTATTCTATGTCCAACTTGAGAGGACCTATGTTTGTCTTCTACTATGATCAACCTAGTTAATGTTTTCAATAAATAAGATGGTATATATATAAGATCAAATTGACGTTGATAGTCTGGATGAGTGTGTGAATAAATGTGAATTTTGTGCCTCCTTGATCATATCATTTGCAAAGTCAGTGATGCATTGTTAAAACAAAATAAGTGAGTGGTGAATATTGTGAAGTTGGTTGCTTGAGACAGAGATTCAAGGACAACTTCATGCTTGGAGATCGCTAGAGGCAATGTTGTTGAAGGCCTCTTAATTTTGATTCATATGTTCATGTACCTTGCTTGGAGACAATGAGTCTTCTTTGCAAGTTTTGTATCTTGCTCTGAGGTAGTGTGTCTCAGCCTGCAAGTCCCTTGTATCTTGTCCTGGGATAGTGCATCTCAACCTACAAGTCCTTCTGGGATAAGTGTGCTTCCTTGGTAATGAGCCTAAAAATAATATTGTAATCTTATTCATATATTGTGAGTTGACTCTCACTATGGTTTTTCCTAGTCCGGGTTTCCACGTAAATTTGGAGTTCTCTTGTGCATGGTGATTTATTATTTTATCTTTTATTGTTGTTGATAATATTGAGACTAAGATGATAGTAAATAAAATTTAAGTATGTGTTCAAGATTTGTTCACCCCCCTTCTCTCAGTCATGGGGTGTGTTTAACAAAATTATTTTCATATTAGCTTGAACTTTAGCTATTTCATCTTTAAGTAGCTTGTTTTCCTAAATAAGTTTTTTATTAGTAGTCATTATTTCTTGCCATTTGTTATCCTTCATCTATTCTAATATCTCTAAGCCTTGAAGACTCCTCTTTAGACTTGTTAACTTACTAAAAATTCTAAGGTCCAAAATAGCAGAGTTGAACTAGAACTATATTGGTCATGTTCATGTTCATCCTTACACTCTAACTTTACCTTAACTTCTCACTACTTCACCCCCTCATTGCACTAGAGATGGTAATTCCCTAAGTACTTCCTTTCATATCAGTTTTTATGGATTTCAAGGTTTTCTTATCCTTCTACAAGTGTTTTTATTTACCCTTGTGTTTTCTTAGGGATAGTTGCTATAACTAAATATCATTAGCTTTGGCAAGATTATGACAAACTTATCAGTGTCTAACAAATCTTTCTTGTTATTTTGGTCTTCCTTCATTGAAAAATCCTCCCGTATTGCTTCAAATTTACAATGTTAGTCTTTCTCCTATTCATGATTCTTTGAATTTCATGCATCAATGTTTTTTGACAATGTAAGAATGCCACTAAAACTCCATTGTTATGAAAGCATGATGATTCTGATTCCTTGTAGGATAAAGTGGAATATATGGTACTAATTTTTTTACATAGGGTACCTTTCCATATTCCTTCATGTTCCCTACTCCTTTCCCTCCAAATTCCTCCAATGAAATATTATTTATGTATTTTGAATGATTTGTTGTTTGGTCCACTTCTTGCAATGCAAATTTATCTATCATAATCTTTGAGCATAATTTTATAAAAAACAAATTGTTGAGTTCATTTTTTTGCAAATTAAATAGAAACCTAGGTCCAGTTTTATAATTAAAAATTTTAACGAGTTTTTCCAAATGAGACATAAATAGAAGCCCATTAAAAGGTTGCAGTAATAACTGATCATGCATAAAAAACCTAATCAAAGATTAATTTATCATATTTGACAAAAACTCACCTCAACCTACCCAAACACTACATAAGGTGCTCCTGAGACATGGACCCACTACTTACTGAGCTCACTTACAATTTGTTGTCAAGCCCATTAAAATTCAATAATTTTAAGTTCTAAACATACAACTCACCAAATGTGTCAGATGAGACTGCAAAATTAAAATCAAATGAGGTATTGAATTATAAACTCGCAGTGCCATGAAGAATAGGGTATAATAGAATAAAATTTAAAGTTAAAAATAGTTTAAGAGACAATCAACCTTGTCAACCTTGTCATTCTTTCTTTTATCTTTTATTTATTTTATGTAGAGTGATAAAGAGTTGTCCAACTTTATTAGCTATCCCCTCAACAAATAAAGTGGGTGATGTAGTAGCTATCAATCTACTAGTATATTTGGCCCTAATGCCCTTATAGGCATCACACTAAAAAATAAAGTGTGTTTTTCTGATTTCACTACCCAATTATACAAAAGTCACATACTTTCTCGTCTCATGCCTCTTTTAGCCTTTTCCACTTTCCAATTTAACACTAGAGTTGGTGTGAGTTAGTTATTATTTGACTAATCAAAATCTTTTCCCTCCAACGGATATTTTGCCCTCTATATGCTTTTTGTTGATGATTACATTACATATAATGGTTTTGTTGATATGATAAAGGTGTAATAATATTAATATAGGTATCATAACTATTGGAGGGATGCGTAATAATTATTTCATAAAAAAATGTATATAAGCTAATAGGGTAGAGACTGGAGTTGACCCATGTAATATAGCAGGTAAAACACTTGGTGAAATCGCCACCAAGGTTCAAATCCCTGTTGGGCTACTATGCTCGTAGGCTTTGTGCTTTCGTTGGGCTAGTGGGCTCGCAGATTTAAACAATAGTGTCCAACACCTTAAAAAGTGCCTATTACCAAGCAAAAAAAATAAAAAAATATGGAAGAGATTATAATTTGATATGTGCATAGAAGATACAATAGATTTATTTATCATTTTTTTCTTAGAATATTATTTTTTATGTATATATTTTGAAATATTGTCCATGATATTTAAAATATGATTGTATTACATATTTTTTTTATATTAAATAAAAAAATGATTTATAACAACTTCAATTTTGTTTGTAATGAAATCCACAATTTACTTTGCTTCTATTAAATGAACCTAGAATGAGTTTTTTACTTGTTTATTTTTTTGGTTCCTACACATTGAAACAAAAAGTTATTGGACTTATATCATAAAGTTGTGTTTGGTCTTATATTAAAGGTATGTATTGTACACAGTTGAAATTTAATGTATGTTAATCAAAGAAAATATAATATTGGTAATGATATAGCTATAAAATTTAAGCCTTGTCTTTCTATTTTACCAATATCTATTATTTCTTTGTTGAGTGTTAATCCTTGGAAGTTATGTATAGTA
Source organism: Cryptomeria japonica (assembly GCF_030272615.1). Lineage (NCBI taxonomy): Eukaryota > Viridiplantae > Streptophyta > Pinopsida > Cupressales > Cupressaceae > Cryptomeria > Cryptomeria japonica. The sequence goes on from NC_081405.1 coordinate 2,415,618, forward strand.
ATTACCAATGCCATGGATAGTGACATTTGCCTACAATTATCAAGTGATATAGGTATTATAGGTATAATTTTTGGGTCATTTTGGTTCCATTGTGACTTGTAGTAGTTATCAATTTGTACCACTATGTATCAAGGTAATCAAAAGGCCTACAACCAATTATGTGCACAACATCTACAACCTCTCCAAGTCCAAGACACCCATATCAAGCCCTACTAGAATCCATAAATTTGTCATTAACTTGAACTTGTGCCTTTATATAGCAAGATATCTTGGGGAAGTTGGTTAAATCACTATAAAAGTGTCACTTTATTTGTTTTTTATTAAACGATTAGTGCAACTAGAATATTTAATAGTGTGGGCATATGTTGTTATGTATGTTAGAGAATTCTACATTTAGAGACACACTTTTTAGCTTAAGTTCACTTATTTGAGCTTTATTTAACTTCTTTATGCTTTTTTATTTTTCCCAATATTAGATTAGGGCTCCTCTTTCTTTCTATAAAGCAAGTTACTAAACATTATATTATCCATTCTATATCTTTTTTCTTTTAAGGAATATAACATATCTTTCTTGTTGCTATTGTTTGTAAAAGGTGTTCTTCATTTGTTGTTTGGTCTTGTAAGTGCTTGTGTTGCAAAATTCAACATGGTATTAGAGTGTAGATTCAAGTTGATGAGTCCTAGCTTTTATTTATTATTGCAAACATTTTATGGTGTTTAAGACTTCCATATACTTGTTCTTGGGGTCATATGCCATGTTTTAATGTCCATTTTGTTGAATACATTATCCTTATCCCGAGACCTTTGCTATGATGATATAGTAGTTTTATGAATGCAATATAGATATAACTTTTCCTTTGATTGATGATAAATGTGTTGCATTGAATGATCATGAATGTGTTAGATGTCTATGTGCTAACTATGGTGATGCATTCGCATTTAAGGAATCCTATATCGAATTAGGACTCAAATTTCATAAAACAATGGCGTGGCAACATTCTAAAGAAGATTGGATAACAAGGCAGGAGAAGGTCAAAACTGTTACAACTTGGGTACCAACTATTCGAGCTACTTAAAGAACCTTCAAGACCAGTCATGAAATATTGTTGTCTTCTATTAATGATCATGTTCGATGTTAGAGTAAATCTAGGGAAAGATGTAAGGTGTTCAAAATCGGAACAAAGTCCTATTCTTTTCAGCTTCTTAGACTTTATGTTTTAAATAAAAGCCTCCTCCTACATGTTAGGAGTGGAGTCGCTATTTTGGTAGATTGTTAGAGGATAGTTGTTATATAATCCTCCTCTGATTTTTGAATAAAGTTAGTTCTTTGTGATAGTAAGATTATTGTATTGTTAAGAAAAATTATGATAATAAAGAAAATCTTCATTTTTGGGCAGCAATGATATTGTTGTTTTTATGGGAGTTTGATACTAGTTTTTGTAGTTTCTATTTCAGGATACTCACTCAAGGGGGCCCACTTGGTGAGTACTCTATGTATTTTCTTTATGCATTTTTCTTCTGCAAAGTTATTTTAATTTTGTCTCAGTAAACTATCCACTGTCTATTCCTACAACCACTGAATTATAATTCTATGACTATTCCTGTAGCCATGACAAAACATGGTAGATATTTCTGTTAGTTAGCAGTTTACATTTTTCCAGTGAAGATTAATAGCATTTCTTTTGATTAGAACATAAAAAGAAGTTATTTCTTATTGAAGAACTATTCAACGTCTCATATGTTTAAGTCTAGAATAGAATTGTCTCCTATGAACTCTTAGTGCATATATTGTGCCGACCCCTTTCAAGTTGTACATCAATTGTTTTGGATTGACAGAAGTTACAAACTAAACTCTGGAACAAGCAGAGATTAGACAAGTTGATGTTAGATAAACCAAAGGAGACACAAAAAGAACAAATGGAGATCGCAAAAGCCATAACTTAGACCTACAAGGCATATTGTGAGGAGGAGAAAACACAAAAGTTGAAGGAGCCTCTCATAGACCCTCCTCCTCCATTGTCTCTTTATGGAACAACCACGACGTCATCCAGAGACACCTTTATAATGACATGCATATAAAAAATCCTAACCCATACACAAAAGGGACCAAATACTTCAAGTTAGCTCTTCAAGATTTCTTTGGTTGGTGACAAAGTAGATATCACACCATTGCAAAAGTTTCAATTGGGTGATATGTTGTAGTGGCCAACCTGAGAATAGGTCCTCAAGGAGCATGTCAACATAACAAGCAAAGTGGAGGAGATGATCAAAGATATATAGATCTGGTTCCCACTGATAAAAGAGGACTACTCTCAACCCACTGTAGAGCATCTATGGTTGATGATTGATGAGATTAAATACAAAACCTCAAAGTTTAGAAGGATAGACTCAAGAAAGAAGTCCAAAATGAGTTTGAAAAGAACAAGGAAGATGAATCCAAGAAACAATGTGTTGCCACACAAACAACTTTGGAAACACAACTAGTCATTACAAAATTGACTACAATAGAGGTCAATGAGCTCTATCTATATTGCTTGCAGTGGCCCACTATGTTGAAACCAATCCAAGATAAGATGGAACAAATGGAGGGACAAATACCACAAAACTACTAACAATATGATGCTATGCAAGATTTGGATGGGACAACATGGGTAAACATAGAGACCCTACATGATCAACATCGACAACAATAGGACTAGATAGAAAAGGAAAGGAAGATATTCCAACAACTTTGGGACTTCGTCAGCCTGAGATTAGCTCACATTATCAAGTTGATAAATGAAGCACATACTTTCTTGGATAACATACAGATCCTAACATCCTGATAGAGGCAAAGAGATAACTTCTAAACTTACACATTCACATTAATCAATTACAAATGGTGAAGAAGCAATGGGATGACTAGTTTCAAAGTCTATAGGTTATTTACCAAGACATCCTACCACAAAAGAAGACTAGTTGACTTGAGGACAAGTCAAGGTTTTGTCAAGTGGATAATGTTGACCAAAAAACATGCTACAAACACTGGCCCAAAGAAATAAGGATGTAATTCGGTAATAGAGTTTTGGACTAGCTAGTTTAGGAGATAGATTGGTTTTAAAGAGATCATGTAAGGGTTTCGTCCCTAATAGGATATACAAGTATAGATAGGATATCTAATAACTAAGTGACCAAAGAACCAAAAAGAGGAATAGAATAGAGAAATAGAGATAGAACATAAACTCGAGGTATAAGGAATGTACATTATATGTTAAGATATTAATATAAAGAGATTTGTTTTACTATCCCTATTATGTGTATGGTGTTTTCTTTTTTATTATGTGCTTAGAGTAGATCCATAATATATTTGATCATTAGGTCTCAATAGGATCGATTTTAGAATTGTGGACTGCAACTAGCAAAAATCCTTTGGGAACAAAACTCCGATTCGTCTACTTCAAATTACTTGCTAACACTTGTAAAGATTTTGGAAGACTCCACAATTCATATGCATGTTGCTTTCTTTTATTTTTTAAGATTGTTATTGAAGAAGATTGATATGAAGTTCATGGGGCATTAAGATCATCATGTCAAGAGTGATAGGAGGTTATCTAAGGTGTAGAGGGCAATCAAGCCTTTGTGAGACTACCTATTTCCCTACTCACTCTATCGTCAATATTGGACTCTCTTTAAGACTATCATCAATATTCCTCCCTTGAAAACTATCATGTCACCTAAATTACATTCTCCTCAAATATTTAACCATAATAGTATAATTGATATGGAGGTGTTGAGAACTACATATACTCTCATTACTAGAACCTTTAGGACAATGATGAATGAGTTAGACAATATTATATTAAGGTTTCATTGCAACATTTGAAATTATGAAGGGAATGTTGTTATGATAGTTTCGACAGTAGACTTGTCATTCTATGGTCAAAGTTCAAATGCCATTTTACTAAAATACTATCATAAAATTCTTGTTACTTTTTTGTCAACAATAGATATCTCTCAATGTCTTTTACATATATTTTATGAAATATAGGTATGCTAGTTATAAATGATTTATAAAATAATACTAGAAAACAAAATTGAGACATAATTTGATCCAATCCAACATAATTCAGTTATCTATTGATCTAATGTGTTAAAATCAATGTCTACTCAAAACTTTATCATTCATATAAAGAAAACTAAAAACTCTATTCCCACAAATATACTGCCTAATTTAAATATACTTTAATCACAAATCTACTCATAAAAAAATCATGAAATGAATTAACTTCAAGAAAGTGTTCTATAATTCCTCTTAAACTAATATATTTAGAATAATGAAAATACATTCTTCACTGAATTAACTTCAAGAAAGTGCTCTTATAATTCCATTTAAACTAGTATGATTAGAGGAGTAATGAAAATACATTCTGTATTGAAACAGTCTTTTAATCTTTGGCATACAAATATCATCTGAAAATCAAACATTCACTTCAAAGAATATTTAATTTGTTTTTTAAATTCATACTTTAAGAATAAAGAATTAATAGCAATCTTCTTATTAGTACTTGTCGTAGGCAAATACTATTGTAATGAGTTTTTCTTTTTTACAATTAACTAGTTATTAAAAAATTTAATTTGAACCAATTACAAACAAGGTTTTATTTTTGTTTTTAAATATATTTTTATTTTCTAAAGTTACTTGTGCAATTTTAAGTTTACACATTATAAAAATTATTTTTTTATATCCTGATTGGCCAATACAACTTTTGTTGTTATAAGTAGATTTTTCGGAAATCTAAAACAAATAATGTTCTTAAACAAATAATGTTCGTGACAACCATTTAGGCGGGAATCTAGGTACCGATTAATTTTTGAAGCTGCTTCCAAAGGATTCCCAATAAAACAAAAATTTATAATATAAAAATTTGTCAATTAAAACATATCACGATGAGGGCAACCAAATTAATCATTCATTTTTTCTGGTAGCTCAATACCCAAGCATATCAATAGTTTGGTATTATATAAAAATTCATATTGAAAATTTACTTGATAACAAAATATACTTCTACTTCATGCAATTTACATATTATATTTCTAAATTAAGTAATTACAAATAATCTCTTTTTAATGAAGAGATCATATGATAAAATCAAATTAAAGTACACAACCATTTGACATAGAATTACATCAACAAAGATGTGAAACAAGTAAACAACTAACAAATAATGCCTTTTTAATTATTAGTACATTTGAATATATAAAAATTATAGTATATTATATATCAATGGTGACACAAGTTTATAGTTTAATTTTTTTTTCATTATATTGTATTTATTATTAAATGATATAATGAAAATTAAAACCTCTTATGTAATTTTTTAAAATAAAATGAATAGGATTTACATTTTAGTTTTTAGAATATTAATAAATATTTTCAAGAAAATAATTGATTTCTTTAAGTAGATAATTGTTTTTAAAATAAAATAAATAGAGTGGAGAATTTAATTTTTAGAATCATTTAAACAATAATATTGAATTAATGAATTTAATAATAAATTAAACAAATAATATTAATATTTAGTAATAAATATAAATTTATATATAAAATATTTATCATATATTGATAAGATCTCAATTGAAAAAATATTTATATCATTTTATAAAATAAATTGAATAATATTTTTTATTATTAAATATTATTTACTTACAAATAAATTAATTACTTAAAAATATTAAAAATCATCTACTCTAACACTATTTACTTGAGATGTTTAAAACCTAGAACCCTAAGAACTATAAAAAAATAAAAAAATAAACTTACAAACATTTCACCCACTTCCACATTTAAAAAAAAATTCCCAACTATCCTATCAATAAAACGAAAATGAAGAAGATTCACGGAACTTTTTAATGTTTTTACAGGGAACAATACTATTAATTTTTTTTCCGATATGTGAAATGGGCAAAGGTTGTTTGTTGCTAAATGAAACGCAAATTTCACGCGACTTCTGCATTTTATGGAAGCTTGACTTTACCCAGATCATTTAAGGCAAGTACTAGCCACTAGCCACTATCTGGCACTTGTTTTATAGGTTCAAATTGAGATTCAATTATCTGCAATCTATAAGTTAAAAACTTTAAAAAAATAGAATAGACACATATAGATACCTTAAATATAAATATGTGCTTCTGAACAATATTTATTCATAAAGATGAAATCCCACATAAATTGATTGTTGAAAAATGTCATATAATGTCTACGCAAAAGAACCCACATCCCAATTCAATCTTGTAATCATTATTTTGCAAACAAATCATCCCATACAGCAGTGACTGCATAATGATTAAAGTTCTTGATATGTTAATTTGGATAGAAAATTAGAAATACGAATTATAATTGGTAATGGAACTAGTTGCAGAAGAATTGTAATAAATTTTAGTACACAATCCTATAAAAACAAAAGCAAGAAACAAGTACGATCAGAGGCATAAGTCAAATTAGTGAGCATAGGAGCTACTAGGCAGAAGCTAAGCTACCCAAGAGAAGAACCATTCAACACTCACAAATTTGACTACACTTGTGTGCTTACAAGGCAGGAGGCTCTGCTCTGAAGACAAACCATTAAGAGAACTCTACCCATCTAATAAACTGTTAGCTAATTCTAATTAGATATCTAATTTCTAAAACAGTTGAATGCGGCCTTCAAACCAGCCAGATAACCGTTATGGGTTGCTATGGAGGGCTGAAGTGAGATTTTGTTGTGACAGATTTAAACTAGACTGATTAAGTGCAACCGCGTTAGGCCAGCACTGAGCAAGGCAGTTACCGGATGCACAGTAGTCTGACGTACTTCCACACCAATTGTAGATGCTGCAGCATCGCCCACTGTTGCACCAGAAGTTT